>NW_026918620.1:0-14926 GCF_032062105.1 Saccostrea cuccullata | reverse complement strand
ACATGGGATTTAAAACCCCATGATAAAGAAACGTGGGAGAAAAAACCCCATATGACAATATAAGCAACATATGGGTTTAAAAAACCTACATTGATTTTCGTGGGATTTTTCCCCCATGGGGTGAAAAATAAACCCCATGGGTTTTTTGTGGGGTTTTTTGTGGGGTATTTTTAAGTTCATGTTTCCCCATGGGATTTTTGTTTTTGAACTCAAATATCTCAAAAACTAGCAGAAAATGTTGAATTTTTTTTTCATAAATCAATTTGATTATAAAAACCCCACCATTTAAAAAAAACCCTAAGATGATAGCTTTAAAGGAAAAGGGTGCGCAAAGTCGGAAAAATGTCCATTCCGAAGTTGTCCGTCCCACTGTTCAGTGTCTTTTTTTGTAAAGATTTGTGCATTTTGATTTAAACTGTGTTAACTATCTGTATTGTGTGTTTTTTTTTCTTGTTTCTGTTAGTTCATTAAAATCTAGAAACGAATTTTTGTCTCATTTGCATAGCTCCTCCTACATCTAGGGTATAACGGTTGGATATCACTAGCTTTATACAGTACCCGCATCGTTATTCTTTACAGGATACACGATACGATAGGATACACGCACGATACGATAGGATACACGCACGATACGATAGGATACACGCACGATAGGATAAACGCAAAACACTATAAACGCAAAACACGATAGACCCGATAAACGATCTACACGATAGGATAAACGCAAAACCTGATAGGATTGTTTCAAAATGCGGAACGTTTTTTGACAAGACGAAAAGATTTTTTTGAATTAAATTTAAAGATTAAAGATTATTTAAATTAGATTATATTGTAATTCAAATACTCGCAGAGCTTCAAATCTAAACTATAAAGTACATTTAATTATTATAAAAGAACCTGAGATCTCTGTATTCATTTTACAAAAGTTGTTTATTTCTATATATATATAAAAAAAAATGACAGTGATTGAATAGATTTTTATGGAATGGAGACTGTATTTCTTTTTTAATTTCTTCTCAAGTGTGTGAATTTTGAAACTCTATAAACAGATTTTTTTATGAAAAATATATATTTTAACTTTCTATCTAATAAATTTATCTACGAGTACCAAGTTATTTCACGGAAGAAATTTACGCAATAAATCAAATATTTGTATTTAATGTCTAAAGCTTACGATCTGCGATGTATCCAAAAATCCCAATTAAATATTAATATCTTAGAAAATAATACAAGTAGAAGACTGACCGAAAGAAAGGTTTAAAGAGAACGGCTTTAACAAAATTAATAAATTTAACATGATAGGTCTATCAAGAACGAAACAGTTCAAGAAAATAAAATTTTCTGAATCGAAATCTAAATAATTATTAAAATAATGGCGATCTGCATTATACATGTAAACTGTGTCATGAGAATATGAATCTGCTACAACTGCAATGTACGTTTACGCAAAGCTCTGACTTATGTACATGTAAACATTTAACATTACAGATACTTAAAACCTCGTATTTATTAACGAACAATGAATGGTTAAATACTTTCTTCTTTACAATACAAAAACAGAAAAATTATTTACCAAATATTAAAAGAGTGAAATGCGACTTTTCCGGCTAAATAATTATAAATCATTGCTATTAAACTATGTGTGTACTGTTTCTAATAATAACAAAAAAAAAAAATAGGTTTAAATCGGCAAATGAATTATTAAACCTTAAAAATCATTTTACACTGACCCGGTAATCTCATATTAGGCATATTCGAAGGGCGGTATTTTGAAAGTACGCAACCAATTTAAAATTAGATAAACAAGATCTAACATAATAGACAAATATATTGAATTATTAAATAAAGTTACATACGTATGGAATAAAATCGATTAATAAAATAAATTGATTAGGTGTATTTATTAGTCTTGCATGGTCACGGCGGATCAGACGACTCTTTTTGTTTTATTTTTATAGTAAGATACCGTTAAAAAAATACTGCGAGCTAATTTTCATAGTTTAGAGTGTTAGAACTATTTCATCCGTTTCTACGATCAATGAAATTGTTTCCTAGAATTTATTTTGTCCGTTTTCGTAGAAAACCCGATGACCCGAAAGTGCACGTACCATAAGTGCAGTATATTTTTTTATGTTTATTAAAGACTTATTTACATAAACATAATGGAAACATTGCACGAAATGAAAAAGAATCAACGGAGTGAGTTTAGGGACTTCATTTCATTAAATTGATTTATTTGAATTTTTATTTAACATTCAAGATGATTTTTAACCCATAAATTGTACAACTATTTAATGGTATTTTGAAGTTAATCTTTGATAGGTTTGTTCAAACAAGTTAGGAACAAAATCCCGAAAATAAGTAGATCCGTTTCATTAGAACCAGGTAGTATTCGAGGTTACTAATTGACCCCAGGTGAGAGGGTAGTACAGGTATGTTGACGGTGATCACACACACATTGGCCAAGGTGTCAGATAGGGGAGAAGGGGGAGGGGGCGGTTGACCGCACAGGAAGGCAGTGTGCTAATTAGAGAGCTACACATGCATGTCAGTTTTCTTGTAAGGAAAGGGGTTTGATTTATTTTGATTTTTGGCATCCTGATCGATTTTGAGTTTATTTCCACGCCGAAAAGGTAAGCTGTTAAAAAACTTCATGTTTTCCCCTGTACATGTATATATTTTTTTATGTTATCTAATGCCAGATAAAATCAATGAAAATCTTCTATTTTGTAAGTAACAGCCATGGTGTGATAAATTGGATAGAATATTTTTATTGATTATATGTTATAATTTTGATTTCTTTCATTAATTTAGACATATGTCAAGGAATTTTTAATTAGCTTGAAAAAATAAATTTAAAATTTGAACGTATACGGCCGAAATCGTTGTTAAAATCATCTGGATCATTGTCTTATGTTCCATTATATTTGTAACATCGGGACTTTAAATAATTGTGCATACATGCAGGTCAGACGCGTAAACATATTTCTAACGTTATCAGACGATAAACAAGGAAAACAGAATATTGCATGAAAAAAGATTCATTTCTATATGCTGCTTATTTATTTATTTGCTTTTTGTCTACGCGAACATCTGCTTTACCATGATATAATTATTTTATTTTTTTAATTCATTAATTATTAATAAATCAATTTATTCATTCATGAAATACATGATTCATTATTTTTTCCTTCTACGCTTTAATTTTTCTTATATTGTTGAAAAAGAAGGGGATAAATCTTTATTTTCTCTTTTTCGGTTGAATTAATCTTATTTTTATTAACAAAACGAAAAAGAAACTCGGAATAGCTCAGTAGGTTCTTTACATAGTAAAGATAAAAAGCGAGAGTTTCCGAATATACACGACAAACGCAAAACACGATACACGATAGAACCTGATAAACGATCTACACGATAAACGCAAAACACGATAAACGGAAAACACGATAGAAAACGCAAAACCTGATAAACGGAAAACACGATACGATAGGATACACGCACGATACGATAGGATACACGCACGATAGAACACGATAGGATTGTAAAGAATAACGATGCGGGTACTGTATCACATATGTGATATTTAATATATCACAACACTTTTGTTGATATGAGAAATACACCCTTATGAAGATCAAAGAAAAAATTGTCGGTCATGGGATATTTTTAGGATATCTATATTGCCATTTATTCAGTATTACAGAGGTAAATATGATAATTTTTTGTTTTACGTCCCTCACTATAATTTTCACTCATATGGATCCCAGATAAGTTACAATAAACGTGAGATGTTTAACTCGCAGTTCAAATGTAATTTTAGAGACGTGGTTATCTGTACAACAATTAAAGCATAAATTTATTGATATTTAAACTTTCATTTTTAATTTTCACGAAAGGTAAAAAATGACTTGCCTCTTCATTCTTGTGTTCAGCGAGATCTAGAACATTACTGAATGTCCATGCCATGCAATGGGCCCTAATTAGAGTAAATAACAGTAGTTGCAAGATGCATTCGTTTATACCAATGGACAGGTCTCCAGGTTTCGCTTTTGGATCCCTACTAACGATCAACTCGTAACCCTAGAGCAAACCAGCTATACATTGCACCAAGTGGCCGACAAGCTAACAAATTAGTGTAGGTTTACGTTGATTCAAGTCTTTACCCGTTTGATTAGGCTTTGAAAACAATATGAAACCAAAGTCTTACATGGGGTTATGTAGAGAAAATTATCACAAGATAATTTTCTTGAAAATAGCCAAATATTCTTTTCAAGAACTGCAGAACCATAATTAATCAAACTGATAAGAGTGCATCTCCGGATAGTACAGATAAAAGTCGTTCAAATCATAACCATCGGGGTGGAGTATCAAATTTGTAGATAACAACACTGTAGTCATGATAACTCAGGAGAGATTTTGTATTGTACTAAGACGTCATCGTGCTTTTTACAGGAATAGATGAGAAAATATGTGCTCAGGATTTCTATAGAAAATATCAACTAAAATACAAAAATGGTGACTTCTTTGATAATTTATTATTGACCAGTAAGTATGATCGTTGTACTAGCAGCGTGACAATTTACTTTTAGGGCGTGCTAAAATTTTGTATGCTGATAATAATTTCACTCACCGGTATCGCTTGGATGTTTGATTTCAATGGAATCAGTAATACTTTGCATATGAAATACCGAACCCAGCAATACTACTGACAAATTGACAATACTGACCAATCGCATTGAATCTCAATTTTTGGTGGAGGTTGTCTACTCTACAACACCCCAACTTACTTTCAAAAACTTTGCTACAGTATTGGGCCTTGCATTGTTAAGATTGTACCAAATATGACTGGTCACATACTTAGTATTCTATTATCAAACTGATACTTTCCTATCTGTAAGTCAATTATCAATAATCAATTCATTTTTGTTTTTACAATAACATAATAATTTTTATTGCCCTATATGACGTTACATCAGGTTTTACAAATTTTTACGTTCCGTTTGCAATTTTCTGGTAAAACAATGCCATACTGTTTTACATCACGATATCTTTACCTCTACATTTTCATTTAACACCGATTTTGCAACTGCAAATTTGATATATCTGAATATGAATGGGGTCTTGTGCGTTAGGAAACGATATGATGTACAATACAAAAATATTGATATAGATATCTTGAAATACTACAAAATTTGAAGTCACAGAGTGTTATCTTGTTACTAGCAAATATAAATATGTTATCGAAGAGAAGAAAAAAAAATTAAAACAACTTTATTAATCAAGTAACTTTGTTTAGTTACAAGGGTTGATCCCTTAGTAATGTCACATTTTCAATAACATTATTACTTATGGACAAAAATCCACAAAATTATACATGATCAAAAGTATATTTATTACAAATCTGTTCTGAAAAATTCACATTGAACCGTTTTATACTTTTTTAAAATATCGAATTAAATATTATACGAAGTGCAGTTATGGTAGTCGCTCACCTTAATACCTTGTAGCATCATATGAAGGATACGAGCCGTCACACATTTAGACGCTTCCCCTCATTTTATTAAAACATTTGAGACTTACAAACACATTCACATATTTAATTTTTAAGTGAATTATTGGCACCCATCATGCACTCTCTATGTAATTTAGTCCTCTGTCCATATTCCTTAAACGGTAACATAACACAAACGTATTACAACATAGGCTTCGGAACCGGGGGTCTTTTGGAAAAATTGACATTCTATAGGCATTGACAATTGAGATTTACTTTTTTGCTTGTTTGGCCCCTCACTTTCGATTAGACCCCCCCCCCCCCCTCTTTCAAATTGCTTTCTACGCCGATGTACAATGATCTTAATAAAAAAAAAGATTTTGGATAGCACCTAAAAATTCAAATTTTATCTTAAAGGGGGAGGAAATAAGCACCTCCTTCAAATTTACCTGGTCTTAGAACCTCTGTCAATCATCTGAAATTAAGCCTGGGATTGGATACTTTGATTTGATTGACATTTAGCTTGCTGTTGTTGTGTATATCTTGTGTACCTTGTCTGTAGATCGTACCGACCATCGAATTAACTTTCAGGCTTTTGATGCCTACCGCACTGTATGCCAACGTGATAAAGAAGCAATTAAATCGTTCTTTTCTTTTTTTAATTCATAAGAATATGCCATAAATATAATCAATCTATCAAATTATTAAATAAATGACAAGAAAATCATGGCTATACATATAATATATTATAAATTTGATTTTAAAAGGGGGGATTTCATATCACGATTACAATCGATAATTTTAATTTCCGTGTTAAAATATGAGTTAACGTACATTTATTCCTCCATTAATTAACAAAATAAACCGACCTGCGTTTTGAAGCTAGTGTCATGGAATTAAATAAAATTATTTTTTAAAACAAGTATGACAACATTGTAACATTGTTCATGAGTCAAGCGAATTTATAAGACAATCATGTACGTGTCGCTTTTCTTAGAGACATGGTGAAGTTTTAGAAGAGAAATTACGCGGAATATAACATCTTGCTCTGTATTTAATGTTTTAAATTAATAATGAATCCCGAAAGAAAAAAAAACATCGATGCAGATGATTCTTTTTTCCGTTTCATAGCTGTCGGGGAATCAACCCAGGTCCGAAGCCTGGGCCATTTTTACCGACCATGCGTTATGGAAAAATCAAGTAGGGTTTATCTTAAAAAGATATTTATTTAGACAATAATATTTCTACTTCAACATTTCATTTTCAAAACATCGTTTCTAAGTTTCACTGTTATTTACAGAGAGACTGTTTTATGATTCACTTTCTTCTTTCGTTTTGCGTAGATGACGTGTAATTTGAATTACTTCCCTTTTTGTCGCCAGATTACAACGACAGATTTTGGTGCTAAATGTATTTTCGTTAGAACACTTCATTAAGAAACACACTGTATATAAAAAATGTCGAATTATTAAAAATATCAATTATTTTAAAAGAAAGAAATCGAGAGAGATTCTGTCTGCAACAAAAAATGCTTTATTTCGCATTTCAATTCATGAGCTAAACATGAAAAAATTAACGGCCTCGGTTTAAAAAGTCGTAGGAAAACGCATACAGGTAATACACCCAGGGGCTCAGGTAACATCCTGTGTATATAGGTAGTGTACACAAGCCAGCGTCATTCCCTTGGGGCTTCTCAGCCGCTTCGATTAAGCTCCACCCCACACCAAACTTACCTGAGGAAAACCGTACGGTTGAAAACCTCGGCCTTTAAAGACTTAAAGCTTTTAAGTTTCAAATGTATCTTTTTTTTCAATTTCCAAACCCTAACTAACAGGGGTAGATGGATTTTAACACAATATTAAAAAAAATGAATTTAAAGATACAAAATGACCATGGCCAGAATATAATTTGTGCCCAGAGACCTCTCTGGAATAGAATATTTTAAGAATGAATAAACTTAAGTACAGGTTAAATGAAGAATTATGTTATTCAGCTGTAGAAGTGTGCTGCGATTAAAAATATATATACATAATTAAATTAATGAATAGATGCACATGCATTATGCATTGCTGTGCACATATGCATAATATATAAAAACATGAGTCTGTCATACAAAAAATGTACGATTGCCGATGTTCCTAAAATTAAATTTGTGAAGAAAAAAAAAGAATATACAGAAAGAAAAGTGTTGAAATGAGGAATTGTTATTTTTTAACTGAAATATTTTTTCCCCGTATTTTATATATAATTCCTTTATTGATTAAAAATACATGCATAAAGATCTTCCATGCAAGAAAAAATCCGTCAAGAATCAATAAATGAAAGGATAGGAAAACAAATTAAAATAAAAATAACTGAATAAAAAAAAGCATATAATAATACTCTTTAAAACATTGCTGTGAAGTCATACCCTCCTAAACATTAATACTTTCCCTTTTTTTAAGTGATACAAAACTTTGAATAAGCAAATTTAAATCCAAAATTTCTGAAAAAACTCCTAATTCTATGTTTGTTCCCGATGTTCACACTTCTAAAGCCTGAGAATTTCCACTGCATAAACTTAATCTTCAGGATGATAATCCACAGTTTTACTTTCCATGGTGATGTTTTATTTTTAATATCAACCAATATTGTATCTGTATTAGTGTCAATTAATGCACCTAAAAAAAATGTTCAAAAATAAAAACAAGAATTCTTCACCACCGGATCCCTGTCCTGCTTAGCTAATCAACTGCCATTACATGAATGAAATAAAACAAGAGATCACCCACTGTTGAATTGCCTCATTTCTTTTATCTACTTATCAGACGGGTAGAAAACAATGGATGCCTAAACTCCCATTGTGTTATTATCGGACTCCTCCAGGTAACTTTTGGACATTTAAATGGCAATGTTTTAGTAAGATATATGCCTCATACTATTCTAAATGTAAAATTATCTGACTGTTTAGGCTCTAACGGGCCTCAAACACTATGATTATTTTATATATAGAACAGTTTTCCGCATCCATTACTTCCATTACTTCTGTCTTTTGAAAGTTTTTTTAAAAACATTTAAATATGTTTATAAAACATTTTTCAATTGTTTTTTTTTTAGTAGATGGGCAATGATTTTCTTAAAAGAAGCTTGAATTAAGACAAAGAAGGCTTCAGAGTTATAAATAGTTTCGATTTTGTGTTATAAATAAAGATCGTTTGTACATGTACATTTAACTACCTAGTTCTGGTTGTCTGATTTATCTTTTCATTTATTTGGCACAATATGTGATGCCAGATATCCACAATCATTTGCATTTAAGAGTCAAGTGAGAAAAAAAAATACTTTAGTATTGTGTGGAAGAACGAATCGCATTGGGTTGATTGGATTAAGCTGAGACAAGGTAATAATTCTTATAACAGGTATTATATCCATTCTCGAAGAGAGTTCCTTGAATATTTCTTTTAAATATTTTGTTTGTTTGATACTTGCGTTGAGAAAATATATTTTAATAACAATATACATAGTATTATTAAAATTGGGGTGAACGTTTACAGATATTTTAAGATAGTGTGAAATTTATCCCGCTATTACTTATTTCATTAAAGTAAAATGAACAGTATAATAACATGCATATCAATCTAGGCATATAGGAGTTCCAAAAGATTTTCTAGCTGTTCTAGTAGAATATAAATAATATCTTAAGTTATGTTATCAATATTAGCGTTTCAAATAGTATAATTACATATATTCATTCCAGTGAGGTAACGCTGAATTGCCTTTACAACTAAACTGTTTTTTTTGTTCTAGTGGGGTACAATAACGTTTCACTTGGCTGCTCTTCACCTGTGGAGCTATTTTGGACATTTAATTAGTATACGATGATACTGGAAATGGTTCATTCATATCTAGAAATAGATTGCAGAGTTAAAGTCCATTACAATGTTGACTTAGAAAAATATGTACACTCACCGGACAATATTATAATCCATAGAACTGCCTTCATATTTGTCAGTACCGATTAACGATATACATATCGTTCTTTCTGCTAAGTTCTTTTAATTTGTAACCAAAATGTGTTAGATATTATCTGCAGTAAAATAATCTTTGGGAAATCTTAACTCTGCAATTAAATAGTCTTTTAATCATTCAATATTTTCTGTCCTTTGAGATATTGTGACAGTAACTTCTTGTTTCATTTTTAACAATCTCTACGACCGCATATGCTCGATTCACACGCTATTTGCACAACTCCTTATATAACATCTTCACACATTTGAATAAAGTGATTTTTTTAAAATAAACTAGAACACATATATAGGAATAAATTTATTTTTTTTTATGAGCACATTGGTGCATTGGTGGCGGGTCACAATATACAATTAGTTACTCTTTTTGAGGTCAACATGGAAATATAAGAAGTTACGACCTGGCCCACGAGGTGACCTGAACTAACCGAGGCCTCGTAGTTGCCGAGGTCAAAGCAGGTCATCGAGTCGGCCAGTCTCTCATTTCACCATAGTGAACTCACAAAGTGAATCAACTGTTTTATTGTTCCAATATATATTGAAAAGTATGAATCTTTTACCGTTTACGATTCTTTCTTTGATCGGGATTCGCTACACTCCGTATAGTGAAGTTGTTTAAATTTGAGGTCTGCAAGTAGTGTAAGTTTTTTTCATAATGATTTACCGATTAAAGGAATATTTGGTTGAAAGCGACAGACATTGGTTTAACTAACGATTACTTTTTCTCTTTGCTATGCTGCCATACGGGGGCATCAGTGTTTCACAAACGAGCTTTCGGAAAGATCCATGAAGGTAGATAAGAAAGGCTATGTATTTATTACAATTTTAGAAATACAACTGTAATAGTTTTATTTTCTAAAACCCGACTTACCGTTACTTTAAGTATATTTAAGTGCAGGTAAGACGAAAAAACTGTAAGCTTCCAATTATACATGTGTGTATCTTGATCTAGATGGGTAGTACCAGTGCCAATTTTAGAGCATATCTATATTTGTATGACAAAAGGAAATTGATATCGCATAGGCGTCGGAACCGGGGGGGGGGGGGCTAGTGGGGCTTATCTTCACCCCCACTTTTTTTTCCAAATATATACGTAGTATAGACATTAAACATTGTTTCGTAGGTTTAGCCATCCCCCCCCACACTTTCCACAGAAACGTCGCAGTATAGGTTAAAAATCGAAAAGTGGTGGTTCTTGGAAACAAAAATTGTGTCGAAGTTCAAACCTAACTACCACCACCCCACACCCCACCCTACCCCTCTGATATAGTGGTTGGGCCTTTTTTTTTTTGGTTGTCAGGTTTTTTAAGGTTTTATTTTTCTTTTACACTTAGCCCCCCCCCCCCCCCCCACACACACACACTTTTAATTTTCTTCCGACCCCAATGTATCGTTACGTCTATATTTCGTTCTGATAGCGCTCGAAAGGTGCATTTTCTAGTTTTAGAACAAACTCAATAAAAGCGGTAGTAGTGTTTCCCAGTGAGATGCAGGTATCTTAAGGTTACAACCAAATATTCAACTTGCCTATATGATAAAAGACGTCATAGTAAGCTATATGACGACGTGAACTTCAGATAACAATTTCTTTAAATTGATTTCTTAAACCGTCCATAACATAATGTGTTTCATCTGTTTTTAAAGCGTTTTAAAGGTCAGAGTCATGTTCTAAAGGTACCTGTACAATTAGCCCCCAAAGGAAATCGGTCGAAACAATGGAGGTTTATTTTTTTATAATTGTAGTGTTTTATAAACTTGTGTAAAGGAGAAAATACTAGAATTTACGGGTATATCTACATGCATGTCATATTAAAATTTAGCATGTTCTGAGGCATATGGCAAGGATATACAAAAATGTAGATATGCCAGTATTATAAATTCTGCCTAAACTTTATAAAAGCAGTATTGTCAAAGCAACTATGTTTTATAAAAAAAAATGAGACATAGATAACTTAAACATAAATACAAAGTCTGTATAAAATGTTTTATTTCTCCATATTTGGTACTCAAAATGTATCGTTTTGGGTTTTTTTCACAATATTGGGGCCAAGATATAAAGTAGGTCAAAGTTAAAAAAAAATAAATATTGAGAGGCAGTTGAATTCAAGATTAGAACCTTCGTTAAATTTTTGTCTAGTTTTACTCGTATATCAGTTTTATTATATTTGAATGTAAACTTTTGGACCTTTTTAGCCATTTTGCATGGTTTTCTCTGAGACGCTCACTTGAAATATATAAACTTGATAAAATACTGTTTCCTTCTTTTTTCTAAGAAAGTTATTACTCATTTAATATTTTTATTTCATTCATTCTCACCGTTAACGGAAGTTTTGTGAATACGCCGTAAACCATCCGAAACCTTTCAGATAAGTTGGCGCAATTCTTCCTTAAACTCACCGCGACTGCGGAATTTACGGAGGCTTCGTGAATAATGTTCCTGATCGGCAGCGGATTGAGAAAAAAACAAGACCATGTTAAAGGTACAAAGATATGTAATTTGATATCTGTGCAAAACATGAGAAGTTAGATGCAAAGTCAGTTTTTCTTCTGTAATTACCGTTCACGGTAGCCTAGTGGTATAGCGTTTGCTTCGGGATGCCTGGGTTCAAATCTCGTTCACGGCGTCGCGTCAAACCGAAGACGTAAAAATATGAGGGGCTGTTCAGAAGTGAAGGTCACGGCATCAGAAGTTAAAGTCACGGGTCTTTCGGATAAGAACTTAAAACCATAGGTCCCGTGTCACGGTAGGCGCTGTCACGATAAAGAATCCTCACTGCTCAATGGTCCTGAGTGCTGGGTATAGGTGTAAATTCGAAGCCTTTCACCGACACACGTTGACGTCACCATAGGAGTGAGAAATTCTCGAAAAAGACGTTAAACAATAAAAAATCAATCAATTTTCTGTAATTTCAGAGACTTCCTGGCCTCTCTCGAGTGTTTTCTTTATTAGGCTGGTCTAGTAGAATTACAATTTTCCTGGCTCTCATGTGGCTTTTTTTCCTGGGGCTTGGTCTTATCAGCTGATTTGTCTTGGTCACACTAATTAGCCCAATGCCCAAATTTTCCACATTTGTAGCAGGTGTTTGAATGTTTGAAGGTGAAACAGGGACTGGTTTTCTTAGAAACGTCCGTGTTTTAGGGCTCTCCTCCTTTATCCTGTTGCTTGTCACATTTCTTTTCTTTTAGAGTAACATCTTGTCGGCCCAACTTGCCTTTTTGATAAACCAAGTCACCCTTGACTCTCTCTATTCAAATTTATTTTTTTCTTACACATGGTTTAGCAAGTTAAACATAACGTTCTGGTGATTATATTCCAGTCCTGTCCTCATTAGTTATTGGGTCTTGTAGATTATACATTCTCAAGTCCAATCCTACAGGATCCTGAGTCTCTTGCATCGGGGCTACTTAATAGCTTTCCGATATCACAAAATTAGTGTAGACTTTGATATTCTTAATTGCTTGTACCATGGCACACGGCTGTCTTTTGAAAAGTTCTGACTGAAAATGTAAACACATAAATTCTCTGTGCTGTTGTTTCGGAATTTACGGTTTTTGTCGTGTCCGTCTGTCTAGATTTTTCTGTCTGTCTCTCTGTTTGTCTGTTTGTCCGCAAATACTTTAACCTTGCCCACAACTTTTGATTTAGTGGAGCTATGATTTTCATATTTCAAGAATGAGTCTAATTCATGGCCAAATTATTCGATTATAACCGGTTTTGGGTCAATAATTTATGCTTTATCATCCGCGAAGGGGATTTAAAAAAAAAAAAAACTAAACTGACCCAAAGCAGGTTATAATCGAATAATTTGGCCAAGAATGAGTCATTCCTTTTAATTCAATTTTTAAATAATTAAACAACGGTGGGTGTAAACTTGTGCTTCTTTTTATGAGTTCAAATTTGCCGCTCAATAATATATCCCTAGTTACGGAAGTGATTTGAAAACAGGGGACGTTATAACTGATACACAGATCTAGCAGCCATGATGTTTGTTTACATGAGCTAAGATCGAGCTACTGTTTGAAGTTAAAGGTACATTTATTAAATCTGGATTCTTTTATGAATCTCATAGACTGGAAATGAGAGGATTGCATGGATACAGATGATTCAGCTGGTTGTCAAGGGGTGTGTCCTGATACCAAACCAGGTTATTGAGAAATGGTTTGCGTACCTTTTTGAAAATCAACAAATGAGAGACTAGAAAAACAAACACAATTAAATTATTTCATATTGCATTCCTTGTGACAAGACCTTTCTTTGGGTACCACCAAATTTGACTCTTTGACCTTGGCCTTAAAGTTTGACCTACTTTTCAAAATCGGTTACCTTGACCATAACTTTAAAAGGGTTAGGGCTAAGACTTCCTTACTCCACATATGTATTTTTGTGGCAAGTCCTTTCATTAGATACCAATAAATTTTACCTTTGACCTTGACCTTGCATTGGAGATTTCTGTACTTAGGAATAACCTTTAACCTTGGTCATAACTTTTGAACGTCAAGGGCTAGTGACATAATAATTCACATACGTTATCCTTTTGAAAATACCTTTCATTTTTTATCAAGACTTATGAGCATTTGACCTTGACCTTTAAGTGAGACCTACATTTTAAAATCAGTAACCCTTGCATACCATTAGAAGGGTTAGGATCAGGGCTTCCATAATTCACATATATATTCTTTGTGGCAAGACCTCTAATTCGATACCAATTGCTTTTACCTCGGAAATGTCCGAACTTATGAAAAACACTTAAACCTGCTTTACTTTTATATTTTACAATTGTATTGCCAGTGAGAATACTCGAGTTTGGATACCGATTTATTAAATTTGCACATAAAAAAGTTTAATCTTTGCTATGATGTCATACTGGAGCATCAGTGTTTCACAAACACATCGTGTTTTTATATCTTTACGAAGTTAAAATGAAGGGGGTCCTGGATTGATTGATTGTATATTGTTTAACGTCCCTCTTGAAAATTTTTCACTCATATGGAGACGTCACCGATGCCGGTGAAGGGCTTCAAATTTAGACCTATACTCGGCACTCAGGGCCATTGAGCAGTGAGGGTTCTTTATCGTGCCAACGCCTACCGTGACACGGGACCTACGTTTTTAAGGTCCTATCCGAAAGACCCGTGACTTTCACTTCTAGTGCCGAGCGCTTGGCGAAGAAACAGTCACTACCTATGTTTACGTCTTAGGTATGACGCGGCGCCGCAATCGAGAATCGAACCCGGGGCCTGCCGTTATAAAACATACTTAAGTCTGAGAATGCTCTCAAGTCTGAGAATTTTCTCAAATCCAAAATTCTCAGACTCAAGACAATAATAAAAAAGTTAAGAAAAATAAAAATCCCTTAAATACGAAAGCCCAGAAGGCTCATTTGAGATTCGAGTTTCCAAATACGAGATTCGAAATTCGAGATTCAAAATT
>NW_026918619.1:0-14867 GCF_032062105.1 Saccostrea cuccullata | reverse complement strand
GTGCACTCAGTTGACCCGCCCGGCCAGGCGCCTTATACCACTAACAGCGTATCGGCTAACCTACAGCTTAGTTGTAGATATCTACCTCTATTGAACGGACAACTAATCTAGCTGCTAAGTGTTAGATTTTGAAAATGATTATCAGTAAAAACTTATTCTAGAAAAAATAAAGTTTATTTCAGGCGAGGATATGTTTTTAAATTTACATTTAATTCACTTAGATATAGGAAGTAACCCTCCTTTTTGAAAAAATCTTGAATTCTGCAATTAACTAAGGAAACCATCTTGAATTTAGGACGTACCATTAAATATTTATGCTACCTCTCCATACGTAGCAGCTAGGTTAGCTGTCCGTTAAAGCCTAGCTTAACGTAGCGGCTACGTAGCAGCTACGCTGTTGAACTTCAAGGTGCCATGGAGGACTACTAAGCACTCCCTGCCGAATTATCACACCCGCCGTGTGCTAGTTGTCACGATCAGGAAAGAACAGAAAAATCCATCGTCAAATCATTGTTAATAATAAACTAACAAGTGCAATTTTTTTTTTAAAAAGAAACGCCAATCAGCATTCGACTACTCAATGTTGAATTGTATTTACGGATGTCATTGTACTTGAAAATTATAAAAATTATCCTATTCTTTTAATAATTTCACATGAATATGTTTATGTGATATTTAAATAAATTTTGCATCAGTAAACAAAGTTTCGGGGGTTATTGTTTTTGTCGTATCCCGTCTGTCTGTCTCTCTGTTTGTCCGCAAAAACTTTAACCCTGCCCATAATTTTTTATTTAGTGGAGCTATGACTTTCATATTTCACAAGTGTATTCCTTGAGACAAACCTTTTTTTGGGTACATGTACCACTAGATTTGACTTTTTGACCTTACCTTAGTTTTACCCTCTTTTACATAATAATTTTAAACTTTACTTTGGCCGTATCATTTGAACAATAATTACCAGTACATTTATCTTTCACGTAAGAGGGTTGTCCAAAAGGTTCGTGGACAAAGAAGTTTTTGTCAAAATAAATGTTATATATGCATCTATTGTATACATTTGTGATGAAAAACCAAGTCAGAATGGATTAATTTTTATTTGGGAAACTTGATATTTTTGTAAAAATTGGGGGCTTTAAAATCCAGTTGTGTGCACGGGCCAGTCTGACGTTAAGCTTATTTCATTATAACGTCAAACATTTGGATTTTGACTTAACACATTTCATAGACACACACTTCATTTCTTGCACGCACTTCCAAGTGCTAGCAATAATCTTTTAAACATAGATTATAATTTATTATAATAAAAAAATAAATGAACAAAAATTTCAGCGTTCTACGTAAACAGTTTGTATACACCAATCTACGCTGCGCTAGATTTATTAACGTCATAAATAGAAATATCCATGTTCAGTAAATTACAAGTGTTTTTTTTTTATTCTTGTAGTGTCTTCGAATTTTTATACACCGTTGAAAAATCGTATATAGCAATCTGAAATTGATACGTTAAATATATTTCAATAAATTTAAGTTGTTTTTAAAAAAATTCATAATTTGTCTCTTACGCTGTTTCAACCGTACAAAAACTAATTTTTTGATCAGTCGCTGCCCCATGCAGACGACCGACGTCGCATTTGTTGCCGAGTTTTTACATATATTTAAGGTCTTCCGTTTCCAACGGAAGACCTTCTACTGATTGTGAAGATTAAGATTATTCTTATTATTCTTTTTTTTTCTTCCTAGACGCCAACTTTGAGGCCTCGTATCTCGCTCATTTTTTGATGGATTTTGTTCAAATTTTCAGACATTATAGACGGTAATAAACTCTATCAGAATGCTGTCAATAATTTCAAAAAGTCACTTCCGGTTTTGAGTTATTTCCCTTTAAACGAAAAATTATAGGCTTTCATTTCCAGACAAAGGCTCAGAGACCACTAGAGCTGAGGCAGAATTTTTACTGGTTTTAGATCACAGAAGTATTGAAGTTGTGCACCTCGGTTTTTGTTGTTCGATTTCTCTATTCAAAATGGCGCAATACAGGGGTCAAAAAATAGAACGCCTAAAAGAGCGAAAATTTACACGTGTTTTCCTTTTTATCTTGAAAACTAAAAATATTTTGTTAAGACATGTTGCACAAAAGTTGTGCATAATTGCAAGGGCTTTCATTTAATACTATAGAAAAGGGGCTGGCCCCTAAAATAAGGGATCTCTGTAGCTTGAAAGTTTTTGCTTTATAACTCAAAAACGGTAAATATTTCGATCTAAATATTACGAGCAAACTTGTTCTTTAACACCCTTTTGATCTGATAGGAATGTTTATTTGTTCGAATATACCGGGGTTATTGCATAATATGCAGTCGAAAGCAGGTCAGGTAAACATGTACCGTTTTCATTCGGCAAGTAAATCTGACCTCATCATGTGTATAACTTGCTATAAATAATATACCCTACGGTATTTTATGTTGATTTTCTTCAAAATAAGGTTTAAAAGTGTTTTATGATAACTATTAAATCATGTATTACAACTACTTTTTCTATTTTTCTTTATAAAATTTAATTAGTTTTATAGTGAACACGTCTTGAAAAGCGGAAGATATAAAATCTACTTTTCTACGTTTATCATTGTAACAAACTATATAATTAATCTTAAACTTTATACATTGAATAATTCACGATCATTAGTTGATACATATTACGATCCCATTGTTCAGCGAGATGTTTTACAGTTATGTACATGTAATCAAAGCCGCAAATCCCACGCTGTCGATTTTAGGCACAAGTTACCAGGCACCTGGGGACATAAACAAAGCAAGTGTTTGTGTTTTAAGACCATTGTGTAGAAAGCCCCCAAAAAATTTAAAAAAAACTTTTTTTAATTACATCGCGATTAAAAAAAAATTTTATTACCCATCTTTCATATTTAATCGTAATTCCAAACACTGGTGCATAAAATCATTTTGAACTGTGTAGCTCTTCGGCCTGTTCTCGCAAAATAGACACGACCAAGTGTTGTAATTGTGTTCAGCCGTTTTGTGTCAAGAAGCTTAACAATTAATTCGAAGACTGTATTAAATTACGTCGCAATTCAATAAGATATTACCATCTTCATATTTAATCGTAATTCCAAACACTGGTGCATAAAATCATTTTGAACTGTGTTCGCTTTCTTTGGCCTGTTCTCGCAAAATAAAAAAAAAACTCTATTCTGTGTTAATGTATTTTATTTCAATTGTAATTGAGAAGGGGCTTCGGCAAATAATTATAATGAGGGATGGATAGTGATAGGTAATATTGTATATGTACGTTTTATTTTTACCATGATCACTCTTTAGTTTCTCCATTTACCGGGGTATCATTTTTTAAAGATTAAATAAACATTGAACATAAAAAGTAATTTATAATATACTATTGTTCACGTATTTGTAATACCGGTATAGCAAACAGGTTATATCCAGCTTTGTCACTTTGTGTCTAAAGTTGTGTTGCCCGGTCCTCGTTTACAAGCACGTGGTTGCAGAGAACAGTGGGCATATATGAAAATCCATTGTGTACAAATGGAAAATTGGGTTTAAAATATGTCGTTTCTTTCATATCATTTCATTTCACTCTATTTCAGCTTGTTTAAATCAATCGTAATCGCTCGATTTATTCATTGTAAGTTTTATGTATTTTGATAGCCGAATAAACACTAGCTTGGTTTGCAATACCCCCCCCCCCTGTTTTTATGGAGGTGGATATTGTTTTATGAATATTAAACTTACATGTACGCATGCATGGTAGTGAAAACATCCAACGTTAAATTAAGCACTTTTGAGAATGCAGTTATTCGCTACTAAACTTTAAAATGTTATTGTACAAAAATAATATACTTTTCGTTAAATCAACATTGCACGATTTGACATGCTTGTACATGTTCAGTCGATGTCAGTATAAATATACATGAATGCACTTTTGCCTAGAATAACGGTCAAAATATATACATCCAGAGTTTAAGAATACGATTTTTAAAAAATTGAAAATTCGTTAATGCTATTTATCATTAACCAGTATCTCGACGATAAAACATCAATTTTAATTCTTTACCAAACGTCCTCCCGGTCAGTCATTGTTAATGTTGGTGACATGAAATGTAGATACTATAGGGTCTCAGTAAATAATTTCACCTTAATTATCCTCATCGTCATTCGGTGTTTTCATCATTAGAAAAAAATTGTTTGAGGACGTCTTGTTTTCTCTTCTCACATTGGTAACACGTAGGAAAAAGTTTTTAAACAAAGCAAACGGCATTTTACAAAAAAGGAAAACGTGAAGAAAAAACGTGTCTATTTAGATTAAAAACACAACGCATCAATTTGTATTTGATTAATCCACATACGTTTTTTTTTCCTTCTCCCATGCATTTCGACTATACGGAAAAAAAAGGATCAGCAAATCCTTTGGTAATATTAAAAGAAAGGTGTTGTACCTTCAAAAGACACTATATCCCACAGGCATTTAGATTGCTTAGAAAAAAAATTGTGTGTATTTTTTTTCCAACACCTCAATTTTTTTTCTAAGCGATCTAAAGGCCTGTGCTTTATCCGAACAGTTATTACAGAGACTACCAAATATATCACGGCGTCCCTGAAAGAATTATTTTTAAATATTTCAATAAATTCTAATTTAGTTCAAAGAAAGCCACGCTGTTGTATACAAACATTCCAAAAATAATCTTTCATGTTTCATGGACCGACACGTGGTTAAATTTCCTCTCATCACTATAAGTACCCCCCCCTTTAACATGTTTAAAATGAATATACAATGTCTTTCTTCTGAGCCGAGAATGTTAGTTGGTTGATTTTGTTTTTGTACATGCGTATATACATGTAGATTAAGGCTGGTGTTGAATTCCGAAAGAAAGTCACAACCTATTTCTTTTATGTAAACCAATAATCATTCTATGCCCCGCCATGAATATGGCTTGGGATATAATGTTTGTCATGTCGGACGTCTTCCATCCTGCCTTATCTCCTTCCGTCACACTTTGCCTTTAGCTAAGTTCAAAGCTCAGTTTCAAACAAACTAACCAAGATATTTTTAAAAATAATCAAACTTCATACACAGTATAGCTGCAGAAAAAAACAGACAGGAGAGTTGTACTGAGCCACCCACTGAAAAAACCGGTCCTACTAAACAGAGTACGCTAGTACATATAAGACTTTAGAGTAAGCTAGTAATAACTGTATATTTATTGCGGAAAAGTTTTTGAAATATTTCTTCAAACTGAAAGCCTTTTATTGCCTGACGTCACGCTAAGGATCAATAGGGTTCGAAGAGGTCACAGTTAGCCAGCAAAATTTTGTGCATGCTGATTATCATCGGATTTGTTACATGCATTTCAGCAACAACAGTTATCTATTCTGTTAGCAGAAAAATAAACTTATTGCTAATACAATACATTGAAGTATTTATTTTCTCTAGCATATGCTAGCATATATTAATTTCATGCGAATTCTTATACGGATATATGTCCGTTTGACCTTTTTTTCTGCGTTTCTATGACTGGATTAGTCCATTTGTCTTCTAGGTAAGGGGTGACGCTATTATTTCGCGCCAAAATGTCACGTGTAGGTTTTTGCACCCTTTTTCTGGACTATTCTATTGAATGAAAATGAAAACTGCATGAATTATGTAAAGTCTGTTCTCTCTTTGTCAGAATCCTGGTCGAGCTTTGGAAAAAAAAACAACAAACAATTCGGTGACATTGTGAAGTGAGTTACTAAGTTACATCATTTAAAGTAATAAAACATTTGATGTTGATCCCTCATCTCTGGGAAAAACTTCCTGAATCCGCACCATGACATTCATATATCGCCGTCAAGTTTGTTGGGTCATTTAAAGCTTTAATTATTTTTCCCACGTTTCCAACAATCTTCGATACTTTGGCATACCTAAGAAACTATCAATCATATTGTACACGTCAGTCATAATTGTTAGATCCCCAATTTCTTGTAGTTATCATATTTTCAGCTGCCACCTTTATATGTAGCCATGCTTTCAAGCATTAATCAAATGTTTTTCCTTATTTACGTCATTCTCTAAAACCATTTTAGACTTGCGGACAGAGGTGTTGCATATTTTTCGTCCCGGGTTCGAATCTACAGCGGGACATGATCATGATTTCATTTTTTATTTGAGATACAAACAGTATTATATATGGTTTATGTTTTGTGCAACATCTCCATAATTTACTCCAGTGAAATAATTTAACCCCCCCCCCAAATGTAAACGTTTATAGTTTATCATGCTCATAGATTCTATAGATATTGATGACATAGTCAGCCAAGCTTTTTAAAAAGCTGTTACTTGTGTTATTATTTGTTTATTTATTCGCGCAAAGGACATTGGGTAGTAAAGGAGCTCTGGGAATGTTGCACAACAAAATTTGCTTGACGTGTTTACAATTCCGAACTTCTTTTCTTACACGTTATTCTATTGAGCTCGCTGCACTCGCTATTATACGGTTCTTGAAAATGAAAGAAACGTCGTAGTCTTTATGAAAAGTAACCGATTTTCTTGATTGTACAAACATTTTTTAAGAAATTAGGGGGGGTTAAGTTATACAAAAGAAAAAAAATTATATGTGTCATTTTAGATTGCCGACGTACAATGATCTGATACATGTGTACCGCTTTTATGAGAGGTTCATATCTCTTCCCTCGTCTGAAAAGTGTCGCATCCATTGATATTTTCTTTTTTGCTACGATTTAATGCTTTAAAAATGATGTCTTTATTTAATTTGGTTATTTTCGATATATAAATATCTGTCCCACCTGTCTGTGGGATGCGATAGTAAAGTGTCTGCCGTCCGTTCGTCTGTCTAGCTGTCTGTCTGTCTATAAACAATTTTTCAAAATACTACTCTTCCTACCGTTTTGGTCTGATTTCAATATAACTTGGAACACAAGTACACATCTCTAAGATACATAGTATAGTGCATCGGTTTTTGAATGCTTTAAGATGCGACGTCTTCAACAGTTTTTGTCTGAATTCAATATTGCTTGGCACACAAGTAGCCTTCACTCAGATACAAAATATCGTGCATCCGTTTTTGATTTCGATGAACGGTGTTGCCATGGTTACTAAAAATAGAAATTTCTGTATATAATTCCTTAAAAATGCTACTCCTCCTACAGTTTTAGTTTGATTTCAATATAACTGGACACACAAGTAGACTTCAATGTGATACATAATTAAGTGCATCGTTTTTGATTTCGATGAACGGTGTTATCATGATTACAAAAAATAGAAATTTATGTGAAATTCCTTTAAAACGCTACTCCTTCTACAGTTTTGGTCTGATGGCAATGGCTAGTTTTCTCTTCCTTTGTTATAAGTACAAACAAGTAGAGCTATAGTCTCGACATTGTGTTGAACCCAATGAATCATTTTGCCTCGATTATAGTCAGTAAAAAAACCTCATGGCTGAACATATCCAGTCATTTGGACGAGTCAAGATTAGTGACAGTGAAACTGTAAATTCGCTACCATTTTTCTGCTAGTGAAACATTGCTGATATAATGCAGGGTGGGACGTGACCTTGACTCGAGTCTCAAAGTCCCCAAGGATAAGATGTTTTTGGTTGGATGCATGGACAGAAAGAATATCTAAATAAAATGTTTGAAATTTTCCAGACGGTAACACATGGATAATATTTTTATAACGAGAGCTAGTCATTGCTTAGATCAAGGTCATTTGGAGAGTTCAAGGTCACTTGGAAAGTTCAAGGTCACATATATTCCTTTACAGTCTTTTTCCTAGCTAAACATTGCAAGTTGCTTCTCTTAAAAGGTTTAAATTTTCACTTGTAGAACTTTAGAGTGTGGCTTGACCTAGACTCAAGGTTACGTCTTCTTATCCGTAGCTCCAACGGAAGACCTATTCGTTGCTTTGCAACGAGCTCGGCTCTAGTTGTAAGGGTTTTTGTTTAGTATTTGTACTGTCTATATAGTAAGCCATACTTAAGCTATTATAAATGGTTATAGACTCTTTATTTGTGTTACATAATTTTTTTTATTAATTTTGACTAGTCTGATATAGAAAATAATTATTTTAATCCGAACATTTTACATCAGAGTTTATGTTATTTTATCTTGGTCCGTGCGCACTATCCGCGACCTTTAAAGACCCCTATTTTTACAAAAATATTACGTCCCATCAATAAAAATTAAATCATTCTGATTTGTTACTTCATAAAAAATATTTTGATATACAAAAAATTTATATAGAACTATTTATTTTTCACAAAAACGTCACTGTCCACGAACTTTTAGGACAACCCTCGTATGTAATCTTTGTTAAAAGACCTTTCATTGGATATCAACAACCTCGACCTTGTAGATTTCCGTAATTGTGAAAAACTTTAACTTTGGTCATATCTTTTGAACGGTAAAGGATAGGGCTTTTTTCTTCATCTGTGTAATCCTTGTGAGAAGTCCCTTCATTTAGTAACAAAAACTTTGACCATTTGACCTTGAACTTTGAGATTGACCTGCTTTAAAAAAACAAACCTTGACCATACTTTTAAAGCACTAGGGGTAGTGCTTTTATACTTTACATATTTAATTCTTGTGACAGGACCTTTCATTCGATAAGAACTTTGACTTTGACTTTGGAGTTTGACCTACTTTAAAAAAAAGTTAACATTGGCCATAACGTCTAAACGGTTAGGGCTAGGGCTTCCATACTCTACATAACTATTCTATGTTGCAAGACCTTTCATTGGATTCCAATTACATTGACCTTTTGACCTTGACCTTGGAGATTTTTGTACTTGTAAAAACTTTAACATTGGCTTACTTTCAATTTTCACAATTCGTTTCTAGTGAGAATACTCTAATTTCGGTACCAATTAATTACATTTGCATTTAAAAAAGTAATCTTTGCTATGTTGCCATACGGGGGCATCAGTGTTTCAGAACTTTTCAAGTGAAGTTTTCTTGAGCGAAGTTTATGCAATAATATGTTCTTGCTCTTAATTCATATGGAAGTCATACACAAGCAATAGGAGTTATCATATAACTTTAAAAGTTTTGCTTTTCAGCTCTTTCTCATTCTAAGAATTCCCATGACATTCATGTGATCAACTTTTGCCTGAACAAGAATATTTCACGGCTATCTCAAAATTGATTTAAAACAGAAACATTGTTTTTTAAATATCTACTGTGTTGACCATGAGGTCCACGCGTAAATATATAAGTGAGGTTAAACCGGATGTCATGGGCAAACGACAGGCTACGCATGCCCGAGAATGATAGAGTTCGCACCCTAGGTAACTTGCCCCTAGAATAATTCGCCCTATTCAAATTAAATTTTGCCATTTATTGGCAAATCGCGTTTTTAAATCCGCATATCGTATTTACATATTGATTGCCGGATCCGATGTTCTCTATTTTACATATACGTTAATATACAAACTAAATATTCATTCTATGGTACAAGAAGTTAAAAAATGGGACGAACATGTATATGAACTTAAAAACTTGAATGAAAAACGTCATTCAACGACTTATTCTTGCTTTTAAAAGAAAGAAAAAGTTTTCATCTGCATTGGTTTTGCCTATCAAGGCTCGCAACATAGTTTAATATTTCAGCAATCTAAATATCGTTTGTAGTAACGGTTTTTAATGGATGGGGCTACTTCTCCTGTGATAGATTTCTTCCGTATAAATCCAGGACAGGTGTCAAATGTGTGTTCCATCTCACCTTAACTGTAAAATTTAGCATTCCCATTTCGCCTTAGTAAGCTCTCTGGTGAATTAAGCTGACAAAGATTTAAAATATTTAGCATTAAGTATTTGTTGGTGTTACAAGTATTATTTCATTCACTGTATTTATAAATTCCCATTAACTGTTAAATTCAATCTTAAAACTGTTATCATTTAAATTTTTATATCAACCAAGTAATGATATTTAAAAATACTAAAATTCCCATTTTGCCTTAGTGCTTTTTAACTTTTTATGCCTCTGTAAACGAAGTTTCGGGGGTATATACTTTTTGTCGTGTCCGTCTGAGCTGTCAGTCTCTCTGTCTGTCGCTCTGTCTCTCTGTCCGTCTGTTTGTCCGCAAAAACTTTAACCTTGCCCATAACTTTTGATTTAGAGGAGCTATGACTTTCGTATTTCATGTCTGTATTCCTTGTGACAAGAACTTTTATTGGGTAACACCAAATTTGACTTTCTGACCTTGACCTTGGAGATTGATCAACTGTACATGAAAATTTTAAACTTTTTTTTGGCGTTGTCTTTTGAACACTAGATACCAGGACATTTATACTTCACATATGTAATCTTTGTTAACAGACCTTTGATTGGATACCAACAACATTGACCCTTTGACCTTTACCTTGTAGATTTTTTGCACTTGTGGAAAAAAAACTTTAACCTTGGCCATAACTTGTGAACGGTAAGGGATAGGGCTTTCATACTTCAAATATGTAATCTTTGTGAAAACTCCCTTCATTGGATACCAAGAACTTTGACCCCTTAACCTTACCCTTTGAAATTTGCCTACTTAAAAAAAGCAACCCTTGACCATAACTTTTAAAGGGTTTGGGCTAATGCTTTAATACTTTACATATTTAACCCTTGTGACAAGACCTTACATTTGATAACAAGAACGTTGACCCTATTACCTTGACGGAGTTTGACCTACTTTTTAAAACATTGAACCTTGGCCATGACTTTTGAACTCTTCAGGCTAGGGCTTTTATGCTCTACATAAGGAGTCTATGTGGAAAGACCTTTCATTTGATACCAATTACACTAACCTTTTGACCTTGCCCTTGGAGATTTTGCACTTATTGAAATAAAAATTAACATTGGTTTACTTTCAAATTTCACAATTGTTTTCCAGTGAGAATACACTAATTTGGGTAACAATTAAATAAATTTGCATTTAAGAAAAGTTTTGCTACGTTGCCATACGGGGGCATCAGTGTTTCACAAACACATCTTGATCTTACCTGTATTTCACAGTTACGTGTAAGGCGAAACGGGAATGCACCGTTCCAAGTCCTAGCCAGTATGGGTTACACGTACAGTCCCTGAAACGTTCTACTTTCCCACCTAAACGGTGAGCGAACGCTGAACGAACGGTGAACGAACGCAGAGCGAACGGTGAACGAACGGTGTGTGAACGCTGAACGCAACTTGGTGAACGATGTGTGAACGGAGAACGGTGAGTGAACGCAGAACGCGAACGGAGCGCAAACGGTGAACGGTGAACGCAAGATGAACGATTTATTCGGAATGCCTCAGATTTTTTCCTTGCATTTAAATTATTCTGTTATATTCTAATGTTAGATGCTTAAATATAAATAAACAGTAAAATAAATAAGTGAATAAATAATTAAAACATTTTTTCTGCACATACGTATGAAGTTTTAATCAATATTTTAATAACACGATTTTTTATTGCCGTAAAACATGTGTGTTTGTTACCGAACACCTGTCGTATAAAAGATAAAATTAATTTACTAATAAAATATATCTGCTTATTCTTTTGAATATTAAAATAATGTGGACTTCAGAAGAGAAAACTACTATACTTACAGAATGAATTATTAGATTAAAACTAAATAATATATATTTCGATGTCACGGCGATTCCGTGTAAAATACCGATTTTTTTAAATTAATTTATAAAGGTCTGTTGACATATTGCACCATTCACTCGTATTAAAAATTTTAATGCAATAATATTATTAATTTTTATTAGTTATTTTTATTTTCTCTGGATATTTTCTAAGCTAAGTTTTACATGTAAATGCATATCTGAAGACATTTCCCGACCATGATTACTGTATACTCGGACAAGATAATGGATAGAATCATTCAAATTATTTGTAATACATTAGAATTTCAGAACTAAATAAATAATAAATATGTTGTCATAGTTTTTATTCAAATGTAAAAGCGATAGAAACGAGAGAGAGAGAGAGAGAGAGAGAGAGAGAGAGAGATTTGTTGCATCGAATAAAAATTCATATATTAATTTTTTTTTCTAATATTCCAGGCAGTCAAAGTAATCATTTTTTTTTGATTAACAAATCCATTTGACAGTAAGCATCGTTTTTTTTTCCCTTCAAGATCAAACGATTCACTACAAGTGCACGTGCTTGTCCTGTCAATCAAAATAATTCGACACAATGGAGGTGTTTAAATCTCGCTTCACCGAACATGCCGAAGTCAAAGAGTCACTTCGTATTCCCGAGAAGTTTTAACATTTTGTTCATACATCATTTTTAAAATTGATTTTCGCTTTTCTATGGAAAAAATGAATAAATAATTGCATTACATGTGCATACCTGGAAGGATTAAGTTTGAAATTGAATTTAAAACATAATCCCTGCCAATTCAAAATACCACTGTCGGCACATGTATGTATATAATGACTGTTTTGCTGTATGTATAAAGAATAATTTTTTCTGTGTTACATTTACAGTACACATTGAATATTAATATTAATTAATATATACTGAAAATACTAACTAAGAATTTGATTTCGGGAGAAAGGGTGCCGGGGGGGGGGGGGGGGGTGGCTGTTAAGCATACTGAATGGCAAACGTATATTTAGTTACTTGAAGGAATTTTTTCCCTTTGTAATGATACACTTTATATACGGGATGTAGAACCAAAACTTCTATTGTATTAAATTTAAAACAGTTTGTCTTTTCTAAAATTTGAAATCACACTAACAATTTAATTCGCTCTACAAACATTTAATTAACTGAATATCTGTAGTACTATTCATAATTCTCAGACATATATATAGTTCTAGCATGTTTTTGTTTATTTTTTCTTTAAAAACTTGTTAGACATATTTTTTGTGTATTCTTGTCTTGTAAAAGATTTTTACAAGATTATTATTCATCTATTAACGATTTTTTGTCGTCTTTTATATTATAACGAAATGCCGCGCTTTAAGTATTTGTTTAGGGACATTGCCCTTATTTGAATTTAATATTTTAGCATCGTTCTACTTATATGTATTTTCTTAATGTATTTTTTCCAGGGAAAAATGGATAAAGTAACAGCTAAGTTATAATAATAGAAATATATATATCGTAGATACTTTTTGCATTGAAATAATTATTCTTCAAACACGATATCTTAGTTATTTAATTAAAAAACGTGTAAATCCTTACCATCAAAAAGATAAGTCCTTTCACTTCGGATTTCCAGATGACAATAAAGACTGAACGATAAGTGAACGGTGAACGCAAACTAAACGGAACGAAGAGCGAACGGTGAACGTTTTGTGAACGGTGAACGCGAGCGCACGGTAAACGGTGAACGCAAAACTGTGAACGGAGAGCGAACGGTGAACGCACGCTGAACGAACGGTGAACGCACGCTGAACGAACGGTGAACGAACGGTGAGCGAACGGAAAAAAGGGAAAGTAGAACGTTTCAGGGACTGTATCAAAATACATGAAGCCCGATTTTTTTAAAATGACAAAACTACAGGCCGCTAATCAGAAATAAAAAATTAACAAGTTTGCTTTGAGACTACAATCAGTCATATGAAGGCAGATCATTGTCGAAAATGAAAAAAAAATGGATATTCCCCACACCTTGACTTTTTCTGAATTGAATTTCAGTTAGAAAGACATGCATATGGTCCACGTATTGCAGTCCCTTTTTAAAGGACAGCAACTTGTTTTCATTCTAAAACAACTTATTCGAGATACAAACAAAGTTATAACAATTATAATTTTCAAGCAATCTAAAAAAAAAACAAATGTTTACGAATGTAAGAAATATATGATTGCATCAACATCCATTAAAACATGATAAACAAGTTTACTAGCATATCTCAGCGTAGTAATGAAATACATGAATACGCAAGTAAGTTAAGGCAACGTATAGAAATTTCTATGCAATATGACTAATTAAAACGCATAAGGGTTTAAATAATTGCAACTAAAATTGTTTTCTTATACAAACTTTGCATCCACGACATGCCCTAGCCAGTGCACATTATAACGTCATAGTCATGTACTTACAAGTTTATAAGGAACATCAACAAAATAGCTTCAGGACAAGGGCATAATCAATTTAGTTCCTCGGAAAACAAGGTATTATTAGACGCAAAATATCCCAAGGATTTACGCTAATACTTCAAAATCTCGACAGTGCAGTGGTTCATTTCTTTAAGTTTTATGCTGAAACAGGGTAAAATTTCGATTTCCGGTGTAAGTTTTCTAATTTTTGTATCAATTTTTGTATCAATTGAGAAAGCGCCCAGGATTAGTGCAATTATTTTCTTAATTTTTATAGCATTCTTCATAATATTTTAGTTTATTTATTTTAAATTACATAGGATATGCCCTTGCGCCAGTGTTATTTTTTACCTTGAATGGAAAAGATCAATGACGTCAAGATATGACGTCATTATGTGCAGTTGCTTAACAAGGTTGTGTGTACCAACTATGTATAAGAAAATAAGCCTGAACCTTTTCTTTGCAAAAATTACACAAATTATGCATTTTCATTAGCTCATTTGCATAAAGCCGCTAATTAGCCCTGGCTTACTTGCCTATAACGAACAGTATTCAAGCTCAAAAGTCCATTAAACAATACTTAATAGGAACAGAGCAAACATAGACCACCAAAATATAGACGTGGGATCAGTAAACCATTTAACATTAGCAAAATATATAACGTACATAACGCGGGATCCGTAAAATCTTTTTAAATGGAAAAGCATTTTTATTTCCAGTATTGACGCAAGTAATGAGGGTTTATTGTGTGGAACCCCTCCACTTCATGTTTAGGACATACCATATGGCTTCCACATCCCAATATGTTTTTCCCCAATAAAATTTT
>NW_026918618.1:0-14834 GCF_032062105.1 Saccostrea cuccullata | reverse complement strand
TTCTGTTAGATGGACAACATTTTCATTTTCGTCAGTTTTAACCTTGGTTTCTGAAGATTTCTTAGGTTTTTGTATTAATGGCTGTCTTTCCTTTGGGGGAGGCCTGAGTTTTAAAGGCATAGTTAGTTCATACCCAAGGTTTAATGTTGGGACAGGATTGCCTCCTTCAAAATGTTTCGAACATATTCTACTGTCATCATCAGGCTTCCAATTTTTCCCAGGTTTCAACTGTCGATTAACTAATTTAATCCATTTTGCCCTTAATTCGGGGTCTTTTCTTTCTGTTGGAAAGGGTATCAGATCAAATGGGGGAGGGCACACACACCATCCTGTACCACTGTTGCATTGGTGCACTTCACAAAATGTCTTTTTCCATTTTTTGAGTTGGTAAGTGCTGCTTGTGCAGTCTTTAATGGCACAAATCCTCATTCTTTCAACTAAAATTCAAAACTTTAAAGATTATAACTCAGTAATGACCGATCTTAACATATGAGGACATACATAGATGTTTCCTGATAATATTATATATAGCCTTCAGTCGATAGGGAATGCTATCATGACAAAAATAGATTACTTTATTGTACAGTACTTAATTGTGGTTAGAAATCTGCTAAGTGTACTTTTAGTTTAACATGTTCAATGTAGAGAACTTAATTCAATTTACTTTTGATGGCAAGTGACCACACTCACCATCTGAATGTGAATAAAAATAGCAATAGTATTATCACTGCTCTCTCTCTCTCTCTTAACTGATTGACTTCGACTCCTAACGTTATACCACAGGTACTTATGGACAGGACCCCCCATATTCAACCCCGGGGATTATTTGACATTTTTTTTTCAAAAATTATATTTATTAAACTTATTCATCATGTGTACAGTACGAAAAAATCGCCAAAACCCCAAAAACAATCGCTCCACAAAAAATACCCCACATTACATTAATTATAAGGGAGTACATGCACCCAGGCATTAGACTGTTAGATCTAAGTACTGTCCTTCGTGTTATAAACACTAAACAGGAAAATTATATCAAATCTTGACATTGTATGCCTAAAGACAAATGCACATTAACTTTTTCATGATGTCCACTCATGTGATGATCATGTATAATACGAAAAATAACCGTTATACTTACGACATTACCAGTCAGCACAACAGCATTTAGTCTTCCTCGTGTTGTTTTTATCCCGAATGACCTATGACCCGGAAGTGTTTATCGGAACTCTCGGCATGTGCAAAATGGCATGTCGATAAGACTTATACCTTGATTGACCAGAGTATATTATTTATAGAGACTTTATAAACAAACATTATGATTTTTTAAATGGAAATTTTATATTTCATAATTATCCAAAAGAAACGTAGAGAAATAATGCCAAAAAGAATAATATCCACTGTCTGTCGGACAAAATACTTTCCTTGTTTTGTTTACAATGGGAAAGAAAGGCCAGCTATGTTCGATTTTACAATAATTTGAAGAAAAAAAACATAAAGAAACATGGCTGCATCTATTTATTAGCTCTTCTTAGCCAAACCCTCAAGTCAAGATATCAAATGCATTTTATAATGCTATATGACCATCCTTACGATGTGCGTAAATGAATCCCTAGGCCAATGTTTGTCAAAGAACTACATGCGGTATATTGCATATATTTGCCCCCACAAAAGTCAAATTTTGAAAACTTCCTGAAATGTGGTGAATTCAAAAAAGTGTATAAAAAATATAAATTTACAGAAAATATTATAGTGTCAAAGCAGTGTATTCACAATTTTTGTTTTTATGACGTCACAAACTAGTCCGATTTTATATCCTTTTTCAGAAAGAGGACAAAATGGACAAAATTTCAACAATTTTAGCTTTAAAATATATAGAGCGCAAGTTTGTTCAGGAACAATATTGACATATTTCATTGATATTATCATTCTACACATTATATCAAAGTATTGATCCTGAACACACATGCGCTCGGTGACTTTTACTCAAAATATCGACGAAATATGTACATTTTTTTGTAAAATTCATAAAAAACTGAAATTTACGTCATGTTTGTGACGTCATTACGTACATATGACGTCATTACTTATGAAAATATTCAGTGCTTTGAAGTCAGCATATACTCCCCTGTTTAAGAACTTAATTAAATATATCTCCATCAAAGTTTGATTTGGGGGGCAAATATTGGTTATTACCGAATAAAGTTCTTTGTCAAAGAGTATCCTCATATCATCTGACATGTATCTTATTATACCTCTATTGACAATAATCGAATTCGATTGGCTGGTAAGAAAACTTTAAAACACAACAATGACTCCAAATGGTACTGTTTACCAGGTCCAGTACAATCTCTTTATTTAGCTATATTGCTTTAAAATGCTATATAGCTTAATAGAGCTATTACAAATAGCTTTATTAGCTATTTCCTGAGTATAAATTTTAAAAAATGGATCTTGCCAAACTCCTTGACTATCGATCCCCAAAAGCATTGCAGTCTAGCTGCAGAACTGTAGCTCTCCGAAAAAAAAATGTATTGATAGACCGGAGAGCTACAGTGCCACCCATTTAAAAAAAAACTGTATATTTATTGCGCACAAAAAAGTGCGCTTGGTTCTTGATTAATTCTTCCAATTTCTTATCTCAATTGTAAAAAAGGAAAGATTTCAAAAATTCATTTATCCTCAGTCAAGTACTCTCGTAATTGACATCTGAACGAAGCATATTGAAACGAATTATCTTTGAAACCAAAATGGCAGTATAAATAGGCGAAATGTTCGATGATTACAATATCAGGGTTAGGAGGACTATTAACAACAATTTTGAGGAATGTTTGGTTGTGGAAACAGCGAAAAAATATGCTAGGAACACACGATTAGTAATATTTTGAGGTAACAGTTTTAAGAACATGGAGAAATAAATCGAGAGGCACCAGCGCACTTTTTTGTGCGCAATAAATACATGTATACAGTTTTTTTCAATGGGTGGCACTGTACATAGATCTCCGGTCTATCAATATTTTTTTCGGAGAGCTACAGATCTGCATCTAATTGCAGTCATGCATTGACGCCAATGACCATCATAAGGCCATGCAGTTTATAGAGATTCTGCTTTTTGGTACAGGTCAGTTCATAAATATTTTATGCACAGGGGAGTAGTATAAGGGGCCTAGATAGGCGGGTCAATATCTAGGAAATTATGCATTATGAGGTAAAAAAAATGGAGGATTCTGATTGGCTGCGGGATAGGTGGATCAACCGAGTGCAATCCTAACCCTACCCCCCCCCCTTCCCTAACCCTAACTAACTCTAACCCTAACTAACCCTAGCCCCCTTAACCCTAACCCTAACCCTAACTAACCCTAACCCCCTTAACCCTAGCCCTAACCCTATCCCCTAACCCTAACCCTATCCCCTAACCCTAACCCTAATCCCCCTTAGCCCCATTAACCCTAACCCTATCCCTAACCCTAACCCTAACCCCCTAACCCTCTAACCCCCTTAACCCTATGGGGTGGGTAAGGTGTATCAATACATAGTCCCTAAAAATATAGTGTTTTACACTCTATGCTGCGACTACGTTTTTTTCATGTACACAGGTAAAAAAATGCTTGGCAGCGACTTAAAAGAATGTGATTATGACGTCACGCATTCATTCACAGTCTAGACAGCCTAGTCTAGCCAGCCTAACCGGTTCAAACTGGTTTTACTGAAGAAAAAAAACAAGAACACTAACACACAATAACAAGGCAATTTTTATTCAGAATGAAAAAATACATCCAATTACATTTTCTTTTTCTTCTGTGCCTTATCAGTCATCAGGGGTAGTTTCCTCTTGGTTTCCTGAGTCTTTTTTTATTCAGTTTTTTGTATGTCTTTTACCAATACGTAGCATGGATCCATCTGTTTAATTTTCTTACTCTCTCCTGATCCCCCTGGTCCTTCTTTTTTCTGGTAAGTGCTTCCTCCTCTCATTTTATCTTGGCTGATAGTGACTTCTAATTTGAATAATTTGCCACGAATCACAGCAAATTCACTGCTGTTATAAGTTTTCAGTTTATTCAGCTTGTTATCAATATCACTCACCTTGGTGTTCAGTTTATTCAGCTTTTTATCAATATCACTCACCTTGGTGTTCAGTTTATTCACCTTGTTATCAAGATCCCTCATCTTGTTGTTCACATCATTCAGCTTGTTATCAATAACAGACAACATGTTAACAATTCCATCCAAAGTTGTATTTAAGATGCCCATATCTTCTTTATCCACATATTCAGGAAAATTATACATGCCCAAATTCAAATCCAAATCCACTGCATCCTGTGACTCTTGCATGGGTGCTCCTACATATCCTTCAGAAGTTACATAATACTGGGGGTTTTCTGAGATATTCATCATTGCTTTCTATTTTTTCACGTCTGTCAAGTTTTGAAAAAATGTCATCAAAAAGACAGATCTTTAAATTTTACAGTTTTTTGCTTTATATACCTGTAAGTATCGTGTGCAAAAAATTAGGGGGTCGTGTGCACTTTTTACCTGCCTTTTTATACCTGTTGCATCATCTTTTTATACCTGTTGCATCATCTTTTTTATACCTGTTGCATCATCTTTTTTATACCTGTTGCATCATCTTTTTATACCTGTTGCGTCATCTTTTTATACCTGTTGCATCATCTTTTTACACCTGTTGCATCATCTTTTTATACCTGTTGCATCATCTTTTTATACCTGTAGCATCATCTGTAAAGGACCGTGTGCAAAAAATTAGGGTCGTGTGCAAAAAATAGGTTGGACTTACCTATGCATTGTGACGTCATCCACTGTATAAATACAGGTTTTCTTCCACTTTGGGTTCATTTTACCCTCAGAACCATCAGCTGTTAGACATGGATTCTACTAGAGAAAAACAGTTACAGGCTCAACGATTATTGAAACGAAAAAGAACCGAGAGAGAAATAGATTTACCACCTAAACCGATTTCTGAGTATTATCAGATGAGACTAGCTAAAGAAACCCGCTCTCCAAAATTTAAAGCGCATCAAAATAATTATATCGTCCATTTCAATGAATTTCCAGAAGAGGAAAACACAGGATTCGTTCGGCGATTATTCAGAGACATGTTACAAAAATTCAAATCTGAAATGCATCGAATCCTAACGATTACCTCCGCCTGAACCTACGCCACCAATCTTTGGATTCAGAGATTTGGTACGAGTTTACGCAATGTAAAGATTTAAACGAAGACCTCATTTTAGATAAAATAGAAGCCGTGCAACAATCCAACAAGGAGTTCAAACTGGGTGTCGGCTCCCTAGAATTCGATCTTTTTCATGTCATGAATCCCGAGGGGAGTGGTGGTGACAGAACCAAACATTTACAAGTGAATAAAGAAACTTTCAAGAACAATAAAAAAGCCATCGTTCGGATCGTCAATCCCTGGGATAAGTTTTGTTTGGCTAGAGCCATCGTCGTCACCCGGTTGAATTGAATTGAACATATTTTATTGACAATTAAAGCCAAAAGGATAAGACACAAGTTCTACAACAACTTAGATAGTCTTCTCCTTATACAAAATTTTATAATATTGCCAAAATAAAGAACAATTATTTTCAATAACAATTAATAGTGTCAAAGACAGTAAATTCTTGATACCAGAACACAATACTATATATACAAGAAATTAAGATTTTTCAGAGAATCGACCACACTCTTTTAAAAAGGTATGAATAACTTTAAAAATTTCTACATTTTGTTGATCAGAGAATGAATCAACACCCCATAACATCAAATGGACATCTATAATGTACAAATTGTTGAATGATAATAAATTATTCATTAGAGAATATCTTGCTGTTGCATATTTTCTACAAACAAAAAACAAATGATAGGAATCTTCTATTTGTCCACATGAACAATTCGGACTGTCAATTAGATTACAGCGAAATAGGTCAGAATTTAAAATACAATTATGTCTTAACCTTGTGTGAATGATATTCCAAAATCTCTTACCAAAAGAAAAATATTTTGGAGGTTTTACAATATTGCTTGACAAGCATTTTTTAAAACTTTTAATAGAAGTTGCCTCCCTTATGTTAATTTTTATTGCATTCCACTTTCTAACTGTGTCTGGAATAAAGGATTTATTGAATAATTCTAATCTGCATTTTGGCAAGGAATAATTGGAGGAATTTCTAGTAGAGTATTGTGAAATGTTGCCTCTAATATCAGGTACTATATTTTGAATATAAGTAGGTACTAAATTGTTGTATATTTTGTACATTGTTACTAGATTTGTTCGATTTCTTCTATTTTCCAATGGTTCCCATCCAGTTTCCAGATAAAGTGAATTTTTAGAAGCAATAAGTGTAAGACCTGTTACAATTCTAGCAGCAAATAATTGAACTTTCTCAAGCTTTTCTATGTCTGCCTTTGTACACCCCGACCAAACTTCAACTGCATATTCCAGTTGTGGTCTGATAAAAGAAATATACATCTGGGACAAAATATCCCTTGACACATTAAATTTTAGTTTTTTCAGTAAACCAAGTTTTTTGTAAGCCTTCTTTACAATGATATCAATATGATCAGACCATCCCAAATTTGAAGACAGAAGTATCCCAAGATGTGTATGTTGTGTGACATATTCTATTTGACAGTTATCAAAAATTAGATTTGGAAATTGTTGCACAGCTTTCAAATGAAAAAATACAGCTTTTGTTTTCTGTGGGTTGAATTTCAACAGCCATTTTTTCGACCATTCATGTAATACTTTAAGATCACCCGGTTACACAGTCAAAAACCCGAACATCCAGACCCGGAATGGGAAAAACGATGGCTTCGTATGCGGAAAGGAGATGTAAGAGCCAATGACCAGAAACGAGAAGCCATAGCCCTCATGGAACAAGCCGGGTGTGATATCAATCAAGCTTGTGGAGCCCCAGAGTGGACGAAATTACAACAGGTATTAGCTCCTCAGTATCGACTGAAAATATTTCAATTCAAGTCTACTTCGACTAAACTCTGTTTAGAACCTATTTACAAAGGTTCGGGAAATGGAACTTATTTGAACATTTTGTTCGACGACCATCATTACGATGCCATCATATCGATGCCGGGAGTAACGGGGAACCAATATTACTGTGATGATTGCGACGTGGGGTACAGGAATGTCACAGACCATCGCTCCAAGTGTCCTCATCGCTGTCCCTTTTGTTTAGGGCACCCTAAATGTCGCGAAGACGGGAGCAACATTCGATGCCGGGAATGCCAAGGAATTTTTAAGAACAGGACCTGCTACGAAAATCATTTAAGACCTCATAGTAAGAAAACCACCACTACTGTCTGCAGTTTAATGGATCGATGCGAGAAGTGTCAGTCCTGGATACCTAAGAAATTATTACCTCATCACAAGTGCGGAGGACAGAAACATTGTAAGATCTGTAAGAAAATCTTCGATGCCGATCATCGGTGCTACATTCAACTGAAGCCCCAGAAGAAGAAGAAGAAGAAGGCGAAAGACACCTTACAGTTTTACATTTATTTCGATTTCGAATGCACTCAGGAAACGGGCATTCAGATCCCTAATCTATGTGTGGCACATCGCGTCTGTCAACATTGCAATCACTTAGACATACACCAACCCTGTCCTCATTGTCAACACATGGGACCCCGTCAGCACCTATTTCAAGGACCAGACACCTTAAAGAAGTTCATGGACTGGTTATTACAACCCACAACAGGTACTAAGAATTCCACTTTAGTACACGACGAGGCCATTATCATCGCCCATAACTTCAAAGGATACGACGGACAATTCACTTTGAATTACATAGTGCATTCTGCCCCCCTGAAACCTAACGTGATCATGAACGGCAGTAAGATCTTGTACATGGAAATATGTGGACTGAAATTCATCGACTCGTATAGTTTCTTACCGTTTCCTTTGGCCCAGATGCCCTCCGCTTTCGGATTCGACGAACTGAAGAAAGGTTATTTTCCCCACTTTTTTAATACGGAACAGAACCAGAATTACGTGGGACCTTATCCACCGGCAGCTTTCTACAAACCAGACGAAATGTCTACCAGTGGACGACAGGCTTTTTTCGAATGGTACGAACAACAGAGGGGAAAAGTGTTTGATTTCCAGAAAGAGTTTGTAGAGTATTGTGTCTCGGACGTCGACATTTTACGACGATGCTGTGCACAGTTTAAAAACACCCTCAAGAGTTTGGTCAACGTGGACCCTTTCCAGGAATCCATCACGTTTCCCAGTGCTGCTAATTTAGCCTACCGTCGACAATTCATGCCTAAAGACACCATTGCCATCATTCCCAACCTGGGGTATGAACCGGTACGACAATATTCGGCCAAAGCTTGTCGGTGGCTCACGTGGATGAGTCAACAGAGTGGATGTCACATACGACATGCCAGAAACGGAGGCGAAGTCCAGATCGGAAATTATACCGTCGACGGATACCAGGAAGCGACTCGTACCGTCTACGAATTTTACGGGTGTTATTGGCACGGATGCCCCACCTGCTATCCCAGTTTACAGACGGAAACTCATCCTCACCGGACCCAATTTACTTACCAGCAATTACACGAGGAAACCCTCAGAAGGACTGCGGATTTGGAGGATATGGGGTACACCGTCTGTAGTATCTGGGAGCACGATTTCGATCAGCAAGTGCAACGAGATGTGAGTTTACAGCATTTTGTACGAGATCTGGACATTCCCGATCCTTTGAACCCTCGAGAAGCCCTGTACGGAGGCCGGACCAATGCCACTAAATTATATTGTGAGGAAGGAGACATGAGATACGTGGACGTCTGTTCCTTATATCCTTACGTGTTGAAACACAGACCATTTCCCCTAGGGCATCTCGAGATCATCACAGACGAGTTCCAGGACGTGAGAAGTTATTTCGGTCTCATTCACTGTCGGGTCTTACCTCCCCGAGGCCTCTATCACCCCGTATTACCTTATCGGACCGGAGGCAAGTTATTATTTCCCTTATGTCGCACGTGTGTCGGACTCTACTTCTCAAGATCCATGTCAACACACCGACCGGGAACGTAGTCTCACCGGCACTTGGGTGACGACCGAATTACATAAATCCCTAGTCATGGGATATACCTTAGAGCGAATTTACGAAGTGTGGCATTTTAAAGAAAGCAGTCAAGAGTTATTTAAAGATTACATCAATACCTTCCTCAAGATCAAACAGGAAGCCTCCGGATTTCCCCCCGACTGTAAGACCTCAGAACAGAAACAAGATTACATTCGAGAAGTCTTAGACAAAACAGGCATCCTACTGGACATTCTCAGTATCGAGAAGAATCCAGTGAGAAGAACCATTGCTAAACTCTTTTTAAATTGTCTGTGGGGAAAATTTGCTCAACGCTTGTTATTACCCAAAATCAGATACTTGAACGAAGAAGAGGAATTACACCAACTCTTACAAAATTCGACTCTCGACATCAAGGGCATGCAACTCTTAGTCAATAAAGAGAACCCCAATGAAGACAAGATGCTAGTGAATTATCAAGACAAACAGGAATTCGTCGAAGAATGTCCCTTTGGAAACATGGTCCTGGCTTGTTTTACCACCGCGTATGCCCGCTTACACCTCTACGAGACTTCACAACTTTTAGGAGAACGGGGCCTTTATTTCGATACGGACAGTATCATTTACCAACATCGGGAAGGAGCTTTTAATCCTACCTTGGGCCATAGTTTAGGAGAATGGACCGACGAATTAGACGGGGATCACATCACCAAATTCATGTCGGCAGGTCCTAAATATTATGGTTTCCGCACGGGCAAAGGAACCGAGACCCTTAAAGTCAAAGGAATCACTCTCAACCATCGAACTTCCAGATGGTGTGCCTAAACACTTTAGATCAAATGCTCAAAGGAGAAATAGAGGAAGTGACAGTCCCTTATCCCAGCAAAATCCAGAGGACCCGTGATCATGAAGTCGTGAACAAACCTTTAGAGAAAAAGTATAGAATTGTGTATGATAAGAGACAAATTGTAGAGAATTATAACACTTTACCTTATGGTTATTGATATGTTGATATGTTTGACTTTTTGAATTAAAAAAATTGAATTGTTTTGTGTGTTGTTTTTTTTTCTTCTCTATAAAAGGTAATCTTATTCAAAATCAAAGGTCATTTCTATTCAAAAATTCTAGTGTTGTTAGTTATTTTTCCCTTAAGATACACTTCACTGAGATAGAAAAAAACAAGACTTGCTTCTTTTTGTTTACACTTTTATTGTTCAAAAGGATATTTATTTCCATCATATCGACATAAAGGACATCTCCTGTAGGACGTCTGAAAGAGGTTCGTCACACATTTTTCACAGCAGGGGTATTTCATACACTGTCCACATTTCCATTTTCCTTGAGTGTTTAATTCCCAGCAGGAAAGACTTTTCTCAATTTTTCTATTTCTTTTCATGAGCTTAGATAGGTATTGGGAAGACTCCTCTAATTTTGAAATTTTCATTCAAAAGTATAGAACTTTTTTTTAAGTTTGAAAGATTAAATGGCAGCATATCATTTGCTTGTGAATTAAAAAATAAATCCAAACATATACATCTTTGGATGATAATTGTAGAATTTTATCAATTCCTGGACTTCAGTCTTGATATCATCCTTTAATGTCCTTAAAATTTTAAGGACTGTCTTTTAATTTTAGTTGAATTGGTTTCTTTTCTACATCTGAAAATGACATCATCCAAAGAAATTCTTCATCTGCATGTTATATGAAGAAGACAATTTTCATCACAGTGAAAGAGATTGTTTTGTTAAACATATTGCATTGATGCACAAATATACTTTTAGATTTTTAATAGCTAGGGTTCATATTTCTTAATATGGAATGCTAAGTACTGTTGATTTCAATTTTTTGTGAACAAAGACATACTAGTAGGAAAAAATGTACATGATGTGTTAGAAAAGCATGTGTAAACCTGATGACTTTTTAACTGCTGATTAAATCAATTATGAGTTTCATCTTTGTTACATTGTAAACATTTCTAAGTAGTGCACACATCAGAAACTCTTAAAATTCTGAGTATCAGGGTTTAACAGAACAATTCCAAATGATTTTTGGACGCTTTTTATGTATCAAAAAAAAAGAAGACAAAACAGAATGTTTGTTCACAGATGTTCCAATGGAAACCAACCACAAAGAAATGATTTGACATGTTCTTTATGTGATTCATGTAAAATGTATTTTAAAATTGTAGCCTAACATTTATCTTTTGCATAAATACATTTTTTGTGAAGAATTTCTCATAACTTTGAAAAAGGAGTCTTATTGTATAATATGGGTAGCTTAAAATTTTGTAGACTTCAAAGTTGTACATGACCTGTTACACATCTTACATATGTAACCATTTTATTTCAGAGTATTCAGCATATATTGTGGCTTTGTATTAAATTTGTTTGCTTATGTAATCAATAATTTGAGAATACTCAAATTAGGTAATGCATGAGAGAATAGGCAAGAAAATCAGGTTTAAGAAATGATTTTTACTATTTATAAGGGGTTAGTCTATATATTGAATCTATAAGTACATTTAGTCTATACATTTAAGGTATTTCTGAATGAAATAAACTTACATATGAGCATTTTAAGACAATTGTAAACATTACTTTAACCAGTTTAAAACATGAATAGATTCACTATCAGCATGTTATTTCCTATAAAAAATGAGAAAACAAACAATTTTATTCGAGTCAGTTTTTTTAAATGTAAATAAGAAGCATTGGAAGTTGGGAATATTTCACAAAGTTGATTGAACATAATTCTCACTAGGACAGTAGGAGTATAATGATTTAAGCATTTAAGAAACCATTTCATACTTCAGTATACAAACCATGTTTAGTCATGCAGTATATAGTTTACACTTGCCAAAAAGTAAATGGTATCTCTATTCAGGGTCAATCCAAAGGTAAAAAAGAAATGAAAAAAATATTTCTCTTTATGTATCAAACATGTAGGTATTATTGCAATAAATTCACTGTATTCATTTTTTGTCCTCTTTCTATGTTATGAATAGCTCTGATTTAGGCAATCAAAATACAAAAAGCAAATGAGTTATGTCAAATGATGAAGGTATACACCATAAATTAACATGGACAGAGAATTCTGAGTTTCCCTCAAATATGGCCGCCAAGTGATGTGAAATAAAAACAAAACGTGGATTTATCTATTAGGATTGAGACTTGTACATATTATGAATGATGGGAACTATGACATTAAGAATGGCATGAAAGAAATAAGTTTGATTCAATTATATAAACAGTTCTTAATCCATACAGTCAAAATGGAGGGCATATATTTTTCTTTATAGACAGGAAGTAACAAACACTCACCCAATCCATCAAAATTTTACTTTTTGAAGAAAAGGAACCCTACTTACTTTGTTGAGTTGACATTCAAATTTTTTGTGTTTGTCAGTTAGAGCGATGGTTTCTGACTAGTATAGTGAGAACTCTTTATTTTAGAATCATCAGATTGTTCTGATATTCTGGTTAAGATATCTGCATGACATCAATTAATTTGTTCATACAAAGGGATAAAAGCTTTTCCAGGTTTCCTCTTTACTCAGATTAGATTGTGTCTTGCTAATAATATATCCAACATTTAAGATACTCATCAAAGTCAAACAAAGGTAAATAAATGACCTTATTAAGTTTTTAGTCAAAATGTCAAAGAGATGTGGACATCTGCTAAATTTAATTGTTTAGTTGATATTCATCAAACTTCATGGATAGGTTAATTAAACAAACTTCATATATTCTGATTTTTAGGTCAAAGATCAGCGCAATTTTTTGCAATACCATTGTTGTCCATGAATATCTTAACACCTCTATTGACTTTTCAGGTTAAAGGTCAATGTATTCCTGCTACAGTAAAACTTCATTATAAGGATCTCATAGTGATATTCTTTATTTGTAAGGAATTAGGTATAAAATCTCCCACTTTTTTTATAATATGTCACTGAATGTGCTCCTATATTTTTAAAGAATTTTACAAGCAAATCATATACTGACTTTCAATGTTTCAAAACACAATATGTGTATTAAATCTTGAGATTCAGAATTTCAGACTTTTAGGCTTTCAGATTCTCAGGCTTTCAATCTTTAAAAACTTTCAATCTTGAGGACTGAGTATTTTAATATTTATCTTATAAGTCTCGTCTTTTATGTCATTACAATTAGGCTTTAGTAATTCAAACTTTTCGTATTTGTAAAACCAGAGTGTTGAAATTACAGTGTTTGTGTAATCTTCTTAATGTTTATTTAAAATTACTGCTTTTAATCCAGTCAAATATAATTTGTGCTGATCTTTGACCTAAAAATCAGAATCTATGTTTTCTATGTCTTAAACTGGTTAAAGTAATGTTTACAATTGTCTTAAAATGCTCATATGAAAGTTTATTTCATACAGAAATACCTTAAATGTATAGACCAAATTTACTTATAGATTCAATATATAGATTAACCCCTTATAAATAGTAAAAACCATTTCTTACACCTGATTTTCTTGCCTATTCTCTCATGCATTACCTAATTTGAGTATTCTCATATTATTATTAAATAAGAATACAAATTTAATACAAAGCCACAATATATGCTGAATACTCTGAAATAAAATGGTTACATATGTAAGATGTGTAACACATCATGTACAACTTTTAAGTCTACAAAATTTTAAGCTACCCATATTATACAATAAGACTCCTTTTTCAAAGTTATGAGAAATTCTTCACAAAAAAATGTATTCATGCAAAAGATAAATGTTAGGGTACAATTTTAAAATACATTTTACATGAATCACATAAAGAACATGTCAAATCATTTCTTTGTGGTTGTTTTCCATTGGAACATCTGTGAACAAACATTCTGTTTTGTCTTCTTTTTTTTTGATACATAAAAAGCGTCCAAAAATCATTTGGAATTGTTGTGTTAAACCCTGATACTCAGAATTTTAAGAGTTTCTGATGTGTGCCCTACTTAGAAATGTTTACAATGTAACAAAGATGAAACTCATAATTGATTTAATCAGCAGTTAAAAAGTCATCAGGTTTACACATGCTTTTCTAACACATCATGTACATTTTTTCCTACTAGTATGTCTTTGTTCACAAAAAATTGAAATCAACAGTACTTAGCATTCCATATTAAGAAATATGAACCCTAGCTATTAAAAATCTAAAAGTATATTTGTGCATCAATGCAATATGTTTAACAAAACAATCTCTTTCACTGTGATGAAAATTGTCTTCTTCATATAACATGCAGATGAAGAATTTCTTTGGATGATGTCATTTTCAGATGTAGAAAAGAAACCAATTCAACTAAAACTAAAAGACAGTCCTTAAGGTAGAATAACACACCTAGTGATATTTGTAATATGCATGCCTCTTTCATGTATAGAATCATTAACAACATTCCCAGAATGCAGATATTTATCCTTTATTTTTTACAATTTTTTTTTATTTTTTCAAATTAATTTGAATTTATTTAATTTTTAATTTATTATCTTTAATTTCATTTTCAATTCACTTAAAACATTCCCGTTGACTATGTAAGAATTAAAATACAACAAAAAAATTTTTTTTTCATCATACATTTTTTATTATTTCTGAAAAAAAGTGTTTTTTTAACATTCATGTTCAATTTCCTGAAAACCGGTGGTTAAAACTGTACCAAAATCTATAAATAGAAAATACACATGATTATTGATGATATGCAAATGAAAAATTGAAATGAAATTTGATTAAGAAATCTACAAAAAATATTCTCAAAAATGCTGGTTCA
>NW_026918617.1:0-15003 GCF_032062105.1 Saccostrea cuccullata | reverse complement strand
TGTACATTTTTTTTGGAGACATCTACTTGATATAAACCACCAAGAACCAAAATTACATCAGTGTAAATTTTCCCTTTTTCATCCTCTACATTTTGCAACGCCCGATATCGACATTCTATTCTCAAAGAGTATATCCAATAAACGGTGTCCATTCTTTATCACCATCCTTTTTGTAGAACCACCGAATTTCCTCGGCCAACTTATCAACATACCCCTTTTTGGGAAAAAAATTTTTTAGCCTCACAGGAGGAGGTGTTGCTCTGGCTTCACTTTCTACTGACAACTCACTAGCATTGTCACTTTCCGCCTCTTCATCAGAAGGAAACAGGTTTGGGATAAAGTCTATCATGATCATTTGAACTTCGATTCCGAGAACTTCTAATTCCATCGCCAAGCGCCCCAAACTCACTCATCATAGCTTCACACACACAAACGTCTAAAATTTGTTACTTTTTCAATAAATAATTGTCATTATCTAAATAGTTTAAATCCGCCAATCTATAATCGAACCATCAACATCTGTCGTCTGTAGTAAAATTCATAGTGCGAACTTTGAACCTTTTGGCCTTCACCTTTTCATGTTTATTCAGCTGACAACCTGCGCATTTCGTCTTTTTAAGGAAACAAAATTTTAAAAAAAAATTGCATATTCATTTGAATTTGGGAACCCAACTCCTTACTGAAATAAGGGGGAAAAATTTTAAAATTTAAAAATAATTCAAAACTAAATGTGTCACCCCTTTTGGCCGGGACTGGATAAAGTTAGGCCCCCCGATATTGCAGATATTAAGTGATCACTAGGTACTTCCTGGAAATGCTAAAGATTACTGAAACAACTATGATTGATAATATTAAAATAATATACAGAATTCAGATTTTTAAAAGCAGCAAAAAATTGGAAATGAGAGTTTTGGGCCACAAAGTTCACCTGAGTAACTTTAGACCTGCTGTCATCTTCAACAGATCATTTCCCCCTTTCAATACAAAATACTGTGGCATCAACCTTCCCCAGGGGTCATGATTTGAACAATTCTTAATCAATGCTACTCTAGCTTTTCTGGCTCAGTGTTTTTTTTTTAAATGAAGATTAATAATTCCTTAGATATAACAGAGTAAAATACAGTGGCTATGTGTTGTATAATATAGTGAGACCTCACGCCTACTAGCAATAGGTAGTGGCAGTGGCGGATTTAAGGGGGGCCAAACCCCCGCCCCCCCCTAAAATTGTCAAAATTAACGTAAATCACAGTTTCCTCTAGAAAATTTAAACATGTATACTTGGTAGACCTCATTTTTTCCCTACAAAATTTTAGAATCCAGGAGTTGGGGGGTTTGCCCCCCGGGCCCCCACCAGGGCTTTGCCCTGGACCCACTGGGGGCCTAGGCGGCCCCCCCACCCCTTGCCTACTTTTGGCGCCCCCTAACTTCAATTCCTGGATTGCGCCTGAGTTGGATTTTAAATCTGAGGGTTGTAGGTTTGAGCCACAGTGTGGACACGCCTTAGCTAATAATTATTGGTTATACTTATATATTTCAATGTAAACCTTGGATTCCCTTTTATGACCCCATCCCGTTCTTGAGAAGAAGATTTTTAAAAGATTTTGCCTATACATGTATATTTCCATGTAAAACCTCGATTCCCTATTGTGGCCCTGCCCTACCCCAGGGCTGAAATCACACAATGATACTATGCAAATACAAATTTTTTTTTTAAAAAATTTAAAAAGAACTTTTAATGTTCAAAAATACTTAGAATCAAATTGTACAATTGTTTGCCAAAATTGAGTTTTTTTTAGTCACAGCATTAATAAATTAGATTATAAATTAACATTGTCCATTTAAACATTTTATTTCAACAAAGTCTATTCATCACTTTTATTGCACTTCATCTTGTCTATAGATCAGTATAAGAAGAACGAAAGGATCAACACCTTTCCCATAGCAGAAAAGACATTTTTGTTAAGCTCTAGAGGGGGGAAAAAATTTACTACATTCAGATTTGATGCTTAAAGTAGTTGCAAGAGAAATGTATATTAAATTCTTTGACAAGCATCTTATTGTAAATTGTACAATGTTGACATATCAAATCATCTATGAATAATGTTATCTTAAAATGTATTGATCTTTTATTCTATAACAACTACACAAATGTTAAAAAATTAAATTTTGAAACAGCTGTAATTTGCATATCAAAATATCTATTATGGCTCTTTCCCCTTTTTTTATACAAATGGAAACACAGGGCCAAATAGTAATTGTAGTTCCATCTTTCTCAGCTGTCTTATTCCCATAGATTTGGTTTGATAGGAGTTGCTGGCCTTTGGCAGTAGAATCTGTGGATTTCTCTGTTAAGACTGTGCCATCAGTCATCATCGTACAAGTCCTCATAGTCTGAAAATGTCAGTTATAAAGGTGAATGGACTTTACCTCAATATGTTTGTCTAATTCTTCATCTAAACATACATTTTTTTTACCTTGGGTACATACAGTTTAAAAATTATCCAAAATTGTCATGGATGGTTTTATTATATTAACAGCATTCAGAACTAAACATTATACATGTATTTTTCTTGAATGAATGACAGTAATAATATGTCCATTTGCGAGGATCCCCTAGAGAAGAGGTAGAATTCTAACCTTGAACTTGATCATGACCCAGAATTTGGCTGCACTGACAGGTTCATCTTCATCATAAAACTCCTCCCTTCCTCCTCCTCTAGATTGGCTTCCTCTGTAAAAATCACAAATTATAGAAATTAACAAGCTAATCACAAGTAATAAAATTAACAGCTATAATAATCACAAATTATAGAAATTAACAAGCTACAATAACACAAAATAAAAAAAAAGAAAAAAAAAAAAAATTTACAAGATACAATAATTACGAATACTATCAATTAACAAGCTGTAATAATCACAAATAATAGAAATCAACAAGTTACAATAATCACAAAAACAGAAATTAACAAGCTATAATGATCACAAATAATAGAAATTAACAAGCTACTATAATTAGAAATAGAAATTAACAAGCTAATCACAAATAGTAGAAATTAACAAGCTACCATAATCACAAAAGAAATTAACATGCTACAATAATCACAAATTATAGAAATTAACAAACTACAATAATCACAAACAATAGAAATTAACAACTACAATAATCACAAATAATAGAAATTAACAAGCTACAATAATTGCAAATTTTTATAAACCAGAAATTAACAAACTATAAAGAACCCCACATCTAAGAAATCATCACAATTTCTTAGTAACAATGGAAATTATTATCTACAGCAAGCAAGTGGACATTGAAAAGTGTGATGTATGTTACCCACCCCTTAGATTCTGGTGTCTGGTTGGGCCTGTTCCACCACCACTGCCCTGTCTCCCCCCTCTGACTCCAGCATCCAGTCCCCATCCTTTTCACTTCATTCTCTTCTTTTCTGGTTCCTTTTAAAAAAAAAAAACTCTCAAACTTAAATTTTTAACCTGAAAACATTGCTGATTACATCGAAGATTTATTCTTGTGTGACATTCATTTAGCTGGCAGAAAATAACACTTCTCAGCACAGAAGATATATTTTTAACATTTTGTTTTAATTTATATAAAATTTCAATATCCAATTCCTAAAAATTGGTATTTTCTCAAGTAATAGTTTCTAAGCAAGATGAATTGACAAATAAATTTAAGTCTAAATCAGACATTACCTCCGTTTTTTTCTTGACAGTACTTGGCAAGTTTTTTTTTCTCTGCAAAATAAAGTATATACTCAGTAAAAATTTTCGTTTTAAAAACAAAAGCAGAATGTCTCATTATTATACATAGGATTATACATCAGATTCAAAATTTTTTAGGGATATCAATGAGTAACCAGTGAAATACTGAATAAGGGTCAAATTGTTGAAGACTAAAATCAGTATTAAAGTACTTGGAAAAAAAAAAAGAAAAAGTACAAAAATGTACATATATTTCTTATTTTATCATTATTTGTCAAACACATTTTACTTTAGAGATGATCATACTCTCATGTCCCAAAGGAAAAAAATAAAATATAACATGGAATCTTTTATCAGTTGCTAGTAAACCTGCTCATTTTCTCAAGTCTGGAAATGTAATTAATTAAGTTAGGCTGAATTACTTCACCTGTAGACCTATAGCGAATGTGATTAACTTATAAACATTCTATGAACTGATTTTTGTACATGTATCGGGTACTCATTTTAAAATGTGATTTAGATTACTTGGATGACTTGATTAAAGGACTACGGTTGTCAGTGGTTGTGTCCTCTACTTTAGGGGTTGTGGGGGTTTGGGGGGGGGTTGGGGGGACCTGATTGGCACTTTAAGTCATTGAGGACGTCATAATTGATCTTGTTGGAGATCTTCTTCTCGTGGATCAGTTTATATATAGCCTCTTCAGCTTTTGCGGCCAAGGGGAACTCTTTTTTTTGAGTTCTTTTAGGCTAAAAGTCATAAAAACAACAATGTAATATTAAAATAATAAACATTTAAATTTTAATAAAAAAAAATGAATCAGCATTGACTGGAACTTTTTAAAATTTAAGAATTATTCATATATACACAGGTGAATAAAATGATTTTCTGTAAATTTAAAAAATTTTTTTAACTCTGTTCTATATTTTAAATTCACTTAAGAGACAAATTTAAAACTACTAGTACATAAAATACCATTACAGAAACTGATGTTGACAGTTTTAAGCAGGGAATTATTACTTCCAACAAATTTGGGCAAAACATTTAAATATTTTCAGAACCTCTTTACTTAAAAAACTTCAGTTTTTAAAACGGGTAACATATATTTTAGGAAGAATGGGAAGGTTGACAGTAAACACAGATAAGCTATAACCATTATCACCTGATATGACCAGTAACACAGAAAGAAGCCTACTTTCTTTTTCTCTGGGTTTTTTGCCTCCTCTTCCTTCTTTTTAGAATCTCTCCCCCTTCTCTGTAACAATGGGACAAAAACACTTGCATTAACCCACACATGGCAGGAGAAAGTTGAAAATGGAAATTTAAAAAGATTTTGTTTTTTTTTCCACGATTTTTATCAGCTTTTTAAATAGCAAAGTTTCTTGAACTCAAAGAAAATTCCAGATTTGAGGAAATGACGACAATTCATGACTTCATATAAAAAAACTACCCGTAGCGAGAAAATTATGTCATTTTTAATATTGCAGTCACTAAGGGTTCAAGTAAAATCTAATGTACAGTGTTTTTCCAATAATAACTCAGCATTTTTGATTTTTCAGAAATTCACAACCCCAAAAAGTTAAAAGTCTTTAACAGGCTTATTTCCAAAAGAAATTTTGTAAACATTGTAAAAGAAAAAAAATAAATTTTTTTTTTTAAATTAACATTTTTTTAAAGGTCTAAATTTTAGGGGTTTTGGGGGTTTTAAATTTTTTTTTAAAAATTTTATTAAAACTTTTTTTTTTGGGGTTTTCAAATTAAACCTTTAAATAAAAAACAGAATTTGGTTTTAATAAAATTAAAAGGGGGAAATTTTTAAGCCACAAGGGAATAAAGTAAAATAACAATCAAAGTATTTAATTGATACCCTTTTTTTTTAATTTTTATCAAGCCATCAATTTAAAAAGGGGTTTTTTATCCAAAAATTTAAATTTTTGAAAAAAAATTTTTTTCCCCTCCAAAAGGTTTTTTCAGAATTTTGGATTAGACTATCAGCCTGAATTTCCCTTTTAAGATTTTATTTATGGAAGAACCTAGAAATAATTTACTTTAACATACCTTAAAATTTTGGTTTTTTAAATTTTTTTCAAAAAAAAAAACACCGGAATTACTCAAATTATGAAGGTTTTTTGGAAAAAATTCCTATTCAACTTTTTTTAAGGTAAAACTTATTAAATGAAAAAAATTTCTAAAACCTTTTTTTAGTAAAAAATAATTTTTTACTTTTAAAACAAAAATAAGAAAAACTTTATTTCACAAGAAATTTTTTTGGAAAGGGAGATTGAAATAAAAAGATATTCTTGACAAATTTGACAACCAATATTTCTGGAATTATTAAATGTGTATTTTATCATATGACAGATTAACCCCAAAAAAATGTCTTTTTTTACTCTATACCAGTGGAAATGGTTGCCCTTTTCAGTTTTCTGTTTAAAACAATCATTAACAATGGACTGATTACAAATTACGTAGAGAAAATTTATAAATATATAACTATGTTTTTTTTCAAATTTTAAAACAATCATTTCCAATGATGTATTTAAAAAAAATTGACATAATACCAATATAGAAATACATGTAATTTGTATATAAAAAATAATTAAAGTTTGGGAGTAAAAGAGGTAAAACAAAGTATAAAATGCAAATAAGGATCAACGATATGCAAAAAGAAATTTATTTAAAGATTATTTTTAATTTAATTAGGATATTATGTGATAAATCATGTAATTCCTATGAACCAAGATTTGGGTTGTACCCAGGGTCAAAGTTACAAATGCATTTTGATCTCAATATCAGAGTTGCCGTTTGTTTCTCTCTTATCTAATTGAGGGTACCCCAAACACTCAAACCGCTTGTAGAAAGTGAAAATCTTTTTCATGTGTTTCCTAAATTATACATAATTCAAATAAAAATTCAAAACTAGACTTTTAAATTTTTCCTAAAATAAAAATACTATGCATTTGTTTATTCACCATCCTTGTCAATTAAAAAACTCCATGAAACCTATTGATGCAAGCGTCAAAAATCGGCCGAAAACCCAAATTTTTCGGCCTTTCAAAAAAAAATTAAAAAGGAAATGAAAATGAGATTACAAAAAACAATCAAGCACAAAAAATTCCATTAAAACTAAATGTTGATCTTTTTAAAAAACATTTTTATCCTGCGACATAAAACATTTGCATGCGCATGCAGGTTTTTCTTCAATACATAATACAGGTCATCTCCCTCTCCACACTTAGTTTGATACAGGGCAAATTTTCTGGGGGAATTTTTACAATTAAATATAAAACTAAAGTTTAAACTTATTTCTAGAGATAGTTTTTACTTTAATAAAAGAAGCAATTGAAAAGTGGGGTTCCTCGATCATTTCCCCGCGGATTTTAAACCCCCCCCCCCCCCCCCCCCCCCCCCCCCTCTAGACCGCCACTTCATTTCTTCTCGTTCTTGTTTTGGTGTGAGAACCGGGGAAAAAGGCTCGGCATATTGAAAACGCTTTATCATCGCTTTTGGAACAAAATCTCCTAATATTCTGTCTGATAAAAAATTAAAGTAAATCACATTTTTTTTTTACATATCCGTAGGAAATGTATTTTATACACGTCATTTTAAAAAATTTTAGACAAATCCTGTTTATTTAGAAAAATAAACTGTTTGTTTATACTTGTATGTGACGCATCTTTGTTTTAGACTATGCCTATCCTTGCGGTCGGTGTAACCAGAGTCGCTCTAAAAATGAATTCTCAAGGTAATGAAAACAATTCCACCGATAGATGGTGCTTGGGAAATCTTTCCTGTTTACATTCCATGGGCAAGACAATCCCATAACGAGGCTTCATAACCCTCCGTTAAAAAGGTGTAACCTTGTTCCCTTGATACTTATCTTCCCATAAATTTAAAATTCTTGAATTTGATTTTGAGCAAACAAAAAATTAATTTTTTAGGCAAAAGCAGAAATCGGGTCAAAAATATGTTGTTAGCCAAAATTTATATTACAAAATTTTAATTTAAAAGGGGCTTTTTTTTTAAATTTAAAACAGTCCTATTTAAGAAGTTTTTTTTTGTAGATAAAAAGTTGTGTGAATTTTCCAAACAAGATAGGTAATAACACTAGTTATTGAATTTTTTTCTTACATCTTTATACAAGGTCAATCAATTAAAAATGTTTTTCATTTTCAACAACAATTTTAAGGGTGGCAAAAGTCCATCAAACTTATAAAAATGAAATATGCCATAGGACTGAATCCCCCCTCCAAGGTTTTCATTTTAATGAATAATAAACATGAAAATTAAATTTTCTGTGTATAAATTTGAATTTTAAAAAAGTATGTTCAATAAAAAGTAATTTTACATCATATGTATCATCAATGAAGTTTAAACACTAATTCAAGAAAAGTGGGTCAAGTAAAAGGTACGGTCAAGTTAAAAAAAAATTGATGCAGTTAAAAGCTCTATCATATGTATCAGCATTGAAGTTAAAAAATATTAAAGTTTCTTTAAAATGACTTAATCACAATTTGATAAAAGTGCATTCAAGGTCAAATGAAAGGACAAGGTCAAAAATGTTGATCAGATGAATTGTTACATCAGATGTACACAATGAAGTTTGCACTAATTTATAGATGATAAGATCAAAAAAGGTCAAGGAAATGTTGTCAGTTGTAGTTCATCAAATGTACCATTGAAGTTTGTAAAAATATTTTAATTATCTTTAAAATGAAAACCTAAAAAAATTTAAGGTCAAAGAAAGGTAGGTCAAAAAATTTTGGAGCAGTTGTAGTTCCATCAGATGTACACAAGAAGTTTAATAAACTACTTAAGGGTATCTTTAAAACTGAGCAAACATTATTTAAGAAAAGTGGGTCAAGGTCAAAGGAAAGGTAAAGGGAAAAAATACTATGCAGTTGAATAGCTCCATCAGTATGATGGCTTGAAGTTTGTAAGTTGGCTGGTTCTTTAAAATAGCTAAACCCATTTAAAAAGGGGGTAAGGTCAAAAAATAAGGTAAAATTTGATGCAGTTAAAACTTTAGGTATGAAAACATAGAAATTTTATGCACATCTTGAATGAAATTTAAAGAAAACCTCAAAAAAAATTAGGTCAAGGTAAAAAAGGGTCAAGGTCAAAAATGTTAAAGCAGTTGCATAGCTCTCATCAATATCTATCATCCTATGAAGTTTATGAAAATATTTGGATAGTTTCTTTGAAAGGGCTTTAACGAGTAAAGCAAAGTGTGAAAAGGGACAAAAGGAGGAAGACGACGACAAACACTATATGCCCGGCCATATTCATGGCGGGCAAAAATTCTCACCTTTCAAAGCAATGAGGTAGTTGGGGCCACAAAGGGAATCCAAATTTCACATAAAATATATAAACAAATCTTTAAAAATTTCTTCTCAAAAACCCCGGGGGAAAATGAAACATATTTAACACCGGGGATGTGTTTTAATTTTTAAAAACAACCCCCTTCGGGGGGACAAAAAATCCCAATTTTACATAAAAAATTTGAACTCTTTAAAACCTTTTGGGGAGGGGAAAATTTTAAAAAGGGTTTTGGGGACAAATTTTTCTAAAAATTGGGGTATTATTTTGGGAAAAATCCCCCAATTCCACTGTTTCCCCCCTCTTTTTTTCTTTTTTAACTAAATAATATGTAAATAAAACTAATCTCAATTTTGTACCCTTTGGGTTTTAAAGGTTTTTAAAACCCCCAACCCCCTTTAATTTTAACAATTATGTCTTCTTGTACAAATAGAAAAATCTAAATACTTAGTGTATACTAAAACTAACTCTAAAAAGATATTTTGGTATCTAAAATAACTTTATAAAAATTTAAAAGTCTTCTTGTACAGATAGATACAAATATCTAAATACTTTTAACTAAACTAACTTTACCATTAAATTAAAACAAGAGGCCCACAGGCCTTTAGGTCACCTGAGTATCATGTAACAACTTTCCAACAATTGAAGCACCAGAACCCCTTACCCTGGGGTTTGGGGCCATGAATTTCACAAATTTTTGGGAGAGGACAAGCTTATTACAATCATGCCAACATTTCTGCTTGAGTCCGGAGTAAAAAAGATTTTTAAAATTGCATTAATTTTAGTGGTTTTGGCCCCAACCCTAGGCCCCCGGGACCATGAAATTCCCCCAATTTTTTTTCCCCCCCACCCAAGAAGTATATTGAAAAGTGGTTGAAATTGGTTTGGGGGTTTCAAAAAAGGGGCTGAATATGTTTAAAGGTTGATGCAGAAACTGACAAAATAAGATAGCAAATAGAACATTCTATCTTAAAATAATATTGTTGTACGGACCTGTTTAATGATAGAATTCATTCCGTGTATTGACAATGTTGTAAAATAAATAGGGTGATAACACTAACTCAGTGTATTTACTATGAATAATCCAGAGAGTTCCTAAAGTAAACATGGCAGGTAAATTTGAAGCAAAAAAAATGCAGAGAAAATCAGTTGAATTTTGAATTTTCGTCATTAAATGGATTATTTTTTTTTAAAATAAAAGGCATATGCAATCTCAAAATGGTTTGTTTTTATTAAATTGGTAGTTATTTTTCATGAAAATCCTTTTGTATTCTTCAAAATCATTTTGGATCAGATCTGCTCCGACTTGCTACATTGCAAGTATATGTATACATATTTTAACTGTGGTGAGGGTTTGTCCCAAGACACAGTATGATTATTCTAACTAAGGTCACATGAGTGACTCAGGTGACCTAAAACAAAAAAAAAATAATCTCTTTAAATATGCAGTCTCAGAATCATAAAATACTTGAAAGCTATAATTTAACTTTACAAGTACATGTACTATTGAATAAATGATTGCTTATGTATCACATCTATCAGTATCTGGATGGTTGGATTGCCAGGTATTTATGTGGGGAAAATTTTCATAACAAGTCAGTTTAAAACAGCTGAAATTAACTTTCTCAGAGTTATCATAGGGAAAATATATCATGTCCACTTTTTGGAAAAAAGGGAATTAAATTTTATTTTTTGTTAAAATCTAGTTTTTTCTCTTTAGGAAGAGAAAATAACTCTTGTTTATTACCCAAAGAACACTTTTTCATTTAAGGAAAAGAGCTAATTTTGACCTCCCACCTGTTTCATCCTTTAAACTCATACCCTCTCTACCTTTCATTCTTTTTTTTTACTTTTACTTTCCCCCTCCCCTTTTTCAAAATTTTTTGACGAGTCAAACATTCCTATATTTAGCGGTTTTTTCTCCTTTATTGCCTCCTGATTTTGGGGGTTTTTTTTTATAACGAGGTCCTCTTGTCCAGGCAGGTTTCAGAGTCTCTTTTCTAAAAAATCACTGCATTTTTATCTCGCTGTCAGCCATGTCAGGGAGTGGGCCCAGTTTTCCCCCTCAGATCTGCCTAGGCATCTTAAACAGAAAAAAAAACACCTGGATTTGGCCCTAAAAACTCAAAAAAAAGGCTTATTGGGAAGGGTTTTCAACTTCCAATTTTTTTTAAAGGGGGTTCTAACTGGAAAATTAAACCCCCAAATTTACCAAAAGAGAAAAAGTTTAGTAGTTTTTCTAGTTTAAAGAAAAATGCTAAAAAAACAAAAATTTTTTAATTTTCAGTAACAGAGCACTTATGACTTTTTTTAAATTTTTAATTTTGTGGAAATTTTCTATGGTCATACTTCATAGGCTCCCAGATTCCTCGAGGTTTAGCAGGAACCAACCCCTTTTTTCTTTTTTGGGGGTCAACATTTCTGATTCAATTTGTGGAAACATGGCCTGTTCAATCTTCAATAACATGTAAAATTATTGAGCATTTTAAAGAATTACAGAAATTAAAATAATTACATGTATGTTAGGTATAGCAACCTAAAATAACCTAACAAGAGTACACAAATTAAAAAAAAACTTGCCTTTGCTTTGATGAAATTTCAAATAGATGGTTTGCTTTTTTTAAAAATTGGGGTTAAATTTTTAAAAAAGTAATACAATGCTATGTAACATCAAATAAACATTCCAAATGTTTTGAATGTTTGAAGAGGGGAGTTATAATTTAAATTATTAGAAATTTTTTTATAAACAACTGTTTTCATCTACAACTACCCTATTTAAAATTAGAATGTTTTTTTTAAAAAAAGCCCCCCCCCCAATAATTGGATTTTTTTTTAAGTCAAAAGGGGCATTAAATTTTAAAAGAATCATACCAAAAAATTGAAGAATAATGAAAAATTTTATATCCAATTTCATTTAAAATGAATTTGCATAAAAATGAATTAAATGTTTATAGGGCCAACAACTATGACCAACGATTTCTTTTCCCAAAAGGGGGGGGGATAAATTTCTTTTGGGCCCCTATTTTTAAACTTTTAACCTTTTGCATTGAGTGTTTTATGCTATGACCAAAGTGTGATATTTTTTGATTACTGTTTTCTTCCTCTCTTAAGATCCTGTAGCTGTTTTTTAGTGCTTTCTTTCCCCCCCCCTTTTAAGAAGGGGGGCCGTCCCCTTTAGACAAAAGTCTGAAATTCCCCATTTAGTGATTAGGGGGGTTTTTAAATTGAATTAAAAAAAAGTAAATACTTGCGAGGGAATAAAAATCTTACATAAAAAGAGATTTAAACCCATCTTTCAAAATTTGTTTTAAAACTGGAAACAAAAAATCCAAATGTCTGGTTTATATACATATGATAGCCTACACTGGTTTTTTTTCTTTGTAAAAGTTTAAAAATGATAAAAAAAAATGGATTCCCTGTGACCCCCTTTAACAGACACACAGACGGGTAGTACCATGTAATGTGCTCCTCTTCAGTGCCAGTAACCCCGAGAAAACAATGTTTAAATACAAACCTTTTCCTAATGGTGGTATCACACACTTTAACAATCTTTATTAAGTCTTTAACACTTCTTGAAAAATCATGCATTCTAGCTGCCACAAGAAGAGCTGAAATACAAGAGAATATATCTAGATGTAAAGAAAATTTTTAAACATTTTGTGCATTTTGAATTCAGTCTTAAATATGCAGGCATAACCCAGGAAAGATAATTTTTGAAATATTGAGACAGTTCATTAAGAAGTTTTTTTTTTTTTTTGGGGGGGGGGGGTAAATAGGAGCAAAAACTTATGGAGACATGAGAATTCAAAATATAAATAAACATGGCACAAAAATGGTATTAGACCCATGGAAAAAAATGGTATTAGACCCATCAACAAAATCATTAGTACATTGATTATTACAGGAATTAATATTCTAATTTTCTAGTCCTCGCATTTTGAAGATGATCATAAACATGGTGAAACCTTTAGATTTTATTAAGATTATTGGACTCAATGGCACCACTCAGCTCTAACCCTTTTGAAAAAAGGGGGAAAATTTTTAAAAAAGACTATTCTATCTAAGATTAACATGTAAAAAAAATAGTCTGGAAAAACATGAGCAGAAATTACATTTCTATAAGACTATATAAGTAATAATTTATACTTTTATTCTGTACCTCATGTCATAGGCAAAAACTGCATGTCTGTATATATTTTATTTGTAAAAAAGTTCCTAGTGAGTAAAACCTGGGCCACATCATACAAAAGACAAATTAACAACTCAGACCATAAACTGTAATTTAATTAGCTGAATGTAAAATATTTGCAAATTTAATATTTCGAAAAGTTACTTGAAAAAAATTTTTTAATTTTTTCAAAAAAGGAAAAAAAAATTTTTTCTTTTTTCTTTTAACATTTAATTTCCCAAAAAGGTTTTAAAACCCCCTGAAAATTTTTTTAGTTTTTTGTTTGTGAAATATTTTCTTGTAAAATGTCCCCCCCCCAAAAACTGCCCCTGTAAAAAAGTTCAAAACCTAGACTCACCTGCACCACATAGTCCGGAGGGTCTTCTCCCCGTGTGCATCCAGTCTCGCTTCATCCGAGATACAAAACGAAATGCAGTCATGGAAACCTCATGGTTTTCTCACCGAACTCCAGCTTGTGTGCAAATCGTGGAATAACAAAAAGGATCTGGAAAATTAAAATAAAAATAAAATTAACAGGTTTCCTCCTCAGCTTTTCAGCAGATTTTTGTCTTGACCTCTATCTAAAAAATTCAACAGTATGTTTTAGTTCTTACAATAAATTTATTTATAATGCCATATAAAAACATTTTAGTGAGGAATTTTATTTGTGGCAAAGGTTTTTTTTTTTAAAAAAAGTTAAATTTTTTCCCTCTTTCAAATATTCAGTTTTGCTAAGTTCGGATTCCTATTTATACATGCACCCTGCACATCCACAGAGTAATTTGGTGCAGTGAAATGTTCTATGCAAATCCAAAATTATAATTAAATTAACTTGCATGAATTCTATCATCATATTTCAAATAAATCGAAATCCTTGAAAAAATTAGCCCATTTATTTAAGCTTAAAATTAGCACTATTTTAGTAAATCTTTAAAAAATTTAAAATCGAGCCCCTGGGGCCCCCTTTTTATTTTATTTTCTGAATATATAAGATAATTTCAACCACTGTGCTAAAATTAGAAAAAAAAATTTTTACTTTTATATAAATTTTTTTGCTTTTTAAAATTTTTTAAAACCAGAAAAATAAAAATTTTTAGTTCAGAAAAGGGCAAATAATTGTTTGCAAAGTAATTTGAAACTATTCAAAGGTCAAATTAATTGCTCCATTTTTTTTTTTTTTTTGGTTTTTGAATTTTTTTTAAAGCTATGAGTGTAGATTCTAAAAATATACTTGACAAAAAATTCTCAATACTTTTGATAACAGCTTTAAGAAACCTAATCTGTATATAACACTAGGCTTACATATTCTTTTTTTTTTCTTCATGGTGTTCAGTTGTATAACTCGTTACTGATTTCAGAGTTAAATAAAATATTTTTTCATGAGATTTAATTACACAGGGTAATGTAGTAGCTGTAAATATAAAAACTTCCATTAGTTAATATTGACTCATGCTGACATGTAATAAATTTGGGTTGGTTTCTCCCCTGGAATGTCAGCACCTGCACCAGCGGTTATCGTTCATGGGTGTGACGTCATGTAAAGAAACAAAAAAAAATATGTTGGTGCTGTTTTGGATTCTTTGAAACTTTGAGGTAGGATTGATTGATTATAAGTTGTTCATAGTACGTTCATATACGAAAGGTTAAGACGCAGTGAATAGTATTCGCAGGATACAATTGAAACGTGATAAATTTCGTCTCGACAAGAGATTCAGGCATTATTTGGTCCAAAGGGGTTACAGATAATTTACCAATTTTCAAAAACCCCTTTTTGTAAAATTTTCTCAAAAAATAAAAA
>NW_026918616.1:125000-146351 GCF_032062105.1 Saccostrea cuccullata | reverse complement strand
CCCCAGATTGTAATATTTGAGCAGGATACAGGCCTAGTAGTTGTGGATCCTATAAAAAATATCAACATCAAAAATGTATAGAATCTTATTAACCAAAGGCAAAAGTATGAGGATTTCGCGATAACATTTATTTTCAGATTTTGTTTAAAAGGATTTAGCATATTTAACATTATTACATTATGCAGTTGTACATAATATATTACAAAAGTTTGAATGAAATTCAGTGAAATGTAACCTGAAATGTAGAATAAACTTCCGTATCACCTTATAACTAAACTTCGTTGAACTGACTCTAATCTGTCCATCAACATGTAGAATTATTGGTCCAACAGAAACAGAATTTGGTCCCGTTACACACTGTACACTACATAGTAAAAAGTTGTCGCATATATATGAACCTAGGATACCTATTGTAAATTTGAATTCAGTCGCCTTTGAAAACAAAATCGTAAAACTTACATTCGATCAATTATAGAAACATTCGCACATGGTACATCAGCAACAGTAATGTTATCTATTTGTTTTCTTGACATTCCAATATGTTTCCCTTTGATTGAGATATGGGTACCACCATCAATCGAACCATCTCTTGGATAAATCTGTCTTAACACAAAAAATCAAATAGCACTCTGGATGGACAAGCAAAAACAGGGAGAGATCTTTTTCATGCCAGAACTTACTGCTACACGGGGCCTTGGTTTATACTGTCTTATCCGGAGGACTGATTTGGGATTCTAACCCGTAAAGTAAGGTTTAAGGTTTCGTCAAAGGTCAACATGTCCGAAAATTTATTTTTGCAATAGCCCCAAAACTATGTAAGGTATAAAGTTTATAAATATTTCATTGATTAACAGATGGAAAGTATCACTTGATAAAAAAAAATACTTGGAAAAAATATTAATTAAGAAAAATTCTTCTTAAAAATACATATATTTTCAAAAAATACACCTAATAAATTCGGAGCTCGTAGTGAAAATCATTATTGCAGAAACAAAACATGTTTATCAATGAAGGGCAAGTTGGACTTGGATAGTCTCTGGAAAGTACTTTTCCTTGTTTATTCTGTCCAAATTTTAAGACTTGAAAGTAAAAGTACATTGCAAATGGCGGATTCTATAGGGGTCTTGTCTTTGTACATGTCATGCTTTCAATAACAGCCTTTCAGAGACCATTCTCATCCAAGTTGCCCTTCATTGATAAACATTTATTAATTCTGCAAAATCATTATTAATTCTGCAATAATGATTTTTAAAAAGAAGACAGAATTAAGCAGGTGCATTTTTCTTTAAATATGCACATTTTCTGATACAATTTTTCTCAATAAATATCTTTTTAAAAATATTTATCAAATGATACTTTCTATCTATTAATCAATGATATATTTATAAACTATAAACGTTTTGACTTTATACCACACATAGTTTTGGAGCTATTGTAAAAATAATTTTTTAGACATGTTGACCTTAGACGAAACCTTAATTTGTTACTCTGCGACTAAAGATCAGACACTCTAACTCTTACGTCAGACAGACGAGTTGATACTTTTTCTTACATTGAAATATGACACTTGAATGAATTTCGATCTTTTTGCAAATTATACATTTGATTTGTTACAAAATTACTCATTTCCTTACACTGTTGATTATTGGGACTGGACATAACGAATCTGAACATTTGTGTAGACTGTAGATACATTGATTACTGCACCATTTACAATTCATTGCAGTATTACTGAGCTCCAGATTCTTACAGAAGGTACAGTCTCCTAGTGCCTGGTCAGGACAGCTGTACAGAGTCACTGAAATAGGAATTAAAACATTTCTAAAAAAACGATCTAAAACGGAAAACAATGGTAAAGCAATGGAAGTTTGAATTCCTGAAATCTAGAAACAGTCAATTATTTAACTTTTGAGATTGCTTCATGCATAACATTCACATTCTTTAATACAAGTAGCTAAGTTTTCTTTTGTCAGGAAAATCATCTCATGACGAATCATAATAAGTTATCACTTTAAAGTTCGCACTGAAACGAAAAAAAATATTTCTTTAAGAATCAATTCAAACTAAGTTACATTTAATTATGAATCCGGATCGATAGTTTTTGTCCTGTCTGTTTGTCTGTCTGCTGTCAACTTTAACCTCTGCCATAATTTTAGAACAAACCATGAGAGATAGAAACTTTTTGTATGCATATTCCACTAATTAAGTTCTAACAACTGAAACATCGTTCTTGGCCTTGTCACCTTGACTGTGACATATATTCTGAAAATAGCTTTCTCAAACTTGTTGCTACCGGATGCATAATGTTTAACAAATACATCTGGTTTCATTTTATTTTATTTTAATTCAAGCTACGTAACATCTAAGGTTTGATTTATTTTAAACCATGTACATGTAACATTTAATTCAATTTTTGGTTAAAAAGATGAGAAACTCATTGTTTGTGTCATTTATAGATCATATTTCTATATCCTTAAAACGTACATTTTAAATGGTTTGCTTCAATGTTAAATTCATGTTCTGTCCACAGTACTTTCATGCTTGCTTCATATATACCCAAGGGTAAGGCGTCTTCAATCTGAAATGTTAACGTGGGAATAATGAAAAAATGCCCACATACGTATTAATTATGTAATTAAATTTTTTTTTTCAGTATCTACTTAAGGTATTGACACTGAATGCTTTATCCTCCAAGGCACATGATCCTACCTCTGGACTCTTTCTGGGTCTATATTTAATTTACTTTTTTCTACAATTGTATTGTCTAAAGAATATTTTAAAAATATATTATTGTTCGTTACATGTACCTTAACCTTTCCTGAAATCCCAAACAAAAATTCTGTAGTTACCTAAAGTTTATTTTAATTAACTATAGTGATAACTTCGACAATATGACAACTTTGTTTAATTAAAGTGATTACTTTGACACTTTGATTTACTATAGTGATACCTTTGACACTTTGTAATCACAATGAAAACTTTGATTTATTATAGTGTTAAATTTAAAGACTATAATTTATTAAAGTGAAACATTTAACTATGGAAACTTTGATTTACCATAGCGACCCTTTGAAAACTTCAATATACTATGGTAAAACATAGATATATACTATAGTGGAAGATTTAAAAAAAATTGATTTACTATCAACATTGATTTACTATAGTGATCATTTTGACAACAAAGTGAACAGTTCGACACCTTTGACTTATTATAGTGATCACTTTGACACTTTGATTTACTATTGATAACTATAGTAAACTAAACTAAACAATAGTTAACTATAGTGATTTTTAAGGGATAGCTAAAATTCAACCTAAGTAACAGGTTACATCCATATCTCCATTTGTTTTATCCATCACCTTTACTTGCACTTTTAATGTTATACTTGCCTTGCCGATCATGAAAATTAATTGAGTACTTGAAATCCTTCTACCATTTACATATAGTATCCTTGATGGTAACTGTATTTGTCCTTTATATTTGTCCTGCGAAAATACACATGTAGAATGTATTTATAAAGATAAACAAGTACATGGTTGTACATGTGTTGCAATTAGAGGTATTATTTAATATGTGTATGTGTTATTTAGACATTCGGAGAAGTACCAAGATAGTAATCTCAAAATGCTCATGAAATATTGTCATTATGAGATAAAAACATTAAAAATGATAGTAGTTATATTGTTTATTATTATAATAATAATAAGCTTTGAAATCACAGTTTGTATTACATGTAATAATCAATGAAAAACTAAAAGACTTTTAAGATACATAAGAATTTTAGTTTTATTCATTTATTTCTTAGAAATGATATCAGTTTTGTTTTTAGATACATCACAATTTATTAAATGTATTTGTGTACATTTTATGACTGTACTTACTGGTTCTGGGAAATTCTTTCCTTGAATGACGATTGTTTTAATTTGATTATGTTCTATCATTAAGGGGCCGGTCTGACTTGCGTCCACCATCGGACAAAAAGTTTTCCTTTGTCCACTTTCACTAGCCTTATTGAATAAATGAGAAAAAGTTTAACCTCTGATTACATCTTTCATATTGAACACATTCTAAGTGAAGTGCAAATATCAAGGGTGAATTTTTAAAAGACAGCTGTGAGAGCAAGAAATGAAACATACCGCGTGATTACTGAAAAAATCGATTTGAAATTAATACTAGTTGTCTATTTATAATTTGAAAACCTTTCTACAACGTTGGGATGATTTACACTCTAAAGAGACGACTACGAAACTCTTTCAGAAACAATGTATGTGATTTATAATTGAACAAAAAATCATTTGTATTTTTTGTATCTAAGAGTCAGGATAAAGTAAAGTTGGTACATCAACATAGATTGAAGAGGTTGAAATCCCAGTGCGTTGATCAGGCTAGATACATGAAGGCTGCTTAATCTTTCAACAGAGATATTGGAAATGTGAATCATAATTTCTATAGCACTGCCCGTAACAGAGTATAATAGAAATCAAGAGGTGTTTGTGAAACACTATGCAACCGGCGGCAACGAAGTTCGAAAAAATATTTTTAGCATGAAGGCCTCAATCAAGGCTACATGGTTATTGACCTTGGTGGCATTTGGAAGAAATTTATCAAAGAAGAGAGTATACTAAATTTGAAGTGTCTATCTTTCAGGGTTCAAAAAATATGGCAAAGGTTAATGTTGACAACAGTCAGACAACCAGACAAACAAATTAAACAGACAGGACAAAACAATGCGTCCCAGATCTATCGATTCTATCGCAGTCCTAATTAATTCAGTGTTGTTTCAACAATTAATGGAGGCAATTTTCATTACTTTTGGGGGAGTAGATGTCTTGTAGAGATGTCTTGTTTAACAGAATATGTCTATTTTAAGCACTGCCAGTTTCGTGTTTTCTGGTCAAGCTCGACTAGGTCCGGGTGATCCAAACTTATAGGTCACTACCTATAGAAGTCTTTTTCTTTGTAAAATACTTTAAGTGTGGTTAACATTGAATAAAAGGAAATGTATACATAATGACTGATTAAAGAATCACAATAGCTGTAGTAGAATAATACTTCCAATCAATTCTGTGCCGTTTTCTTGGTGGGTATTGTAAAAGTATTTTTAAATATAATTTTAAGTCATTGAAATAGTTTGTTTAACGACTGAAAGCAAAGCAATTTGTCAAGAAATACGCCCTTTATTATATCTATAATAATAATATTTTAACTCTTTTGCGTAACATTACATTGTACTTGCTTTTTGACTACTGACTTTCTCCCCAGAACACTGATCCGTGTTAAACTGACACTTGTTTTCTGTGATACACCAGTCACACCAGAAAATGTTGTCAACACATGTAGAGCAACTGAAACACATACATTACAATCCATTGTTAATTAGAATATACAACACATGAGACAAAAATGTAAATTAAAGCTTCTCGATCACCTTGTAAAACTACTGCAGTTGTAGAAAAGATAAGGTGATGAAACAATCACCTGGTCTGTCTCATCAGACAAAATACCCAGGCTTACGTTGATATATCCTAGAGAAAAGAAATAACAAAAAATACACTCATTTTTTCTTAAATGAACTTGTGCAGAAAAAAAGGCATGTGTAAATTTAGAAGAAGGTTAATTGTTATCTTGTTAGTTTCATTCTTTCACAATAACGCTGATCGGTTCTAATCTGAAATCTTTTTAGACAATAAAATATTTCAAACTTGCAACTTGAATGTATTTGCTATAACGATCATTCTAACCGAAATTAACTTCTGAACGAGATTCGTTACCTGAAATTTTTCCAAGATCTATACTTTTGACTGCTTTCAAAAGCTCATTTTAATCAATCGTGTAACATGTACATAAATCAACTTTTTTAAACATTTAAGTGTCATAAATGCTCCTTTTCCATAGTCCGAATTATATATTGCTGCGATTGATGAATTGATGAACAATTTCGTTTGTAGTTTTATTATCTTCTTACCCAGACTGCTGTTAAAACTGATTCTAAGATTTTCAACATTAGGATTCATACATTCAGTACCAAAGCGCCATTGAACAGCTTGGGATATAATCTGATCTCCGTTAGGAAAGCTAAACACACAGTTGTAAGAGGTATTGTCATCGCGAGGCAGATCTTTGATTGTTAGATTTAACTAAAAAAAAAGTAAAACATTTTTTTATAATACGTGTAGTAATAATCTAATAGAATAACCTTGTACGTTTCATTTTTCTGGTCTGATAAGAACGGATGAATGTGTAATAGCTTATTGAAAAAATAAAATAAAATCCAGTATAAGTGTTACAGTTTATTATATGGACAAATTCCAGAGAAATCAATGGGAGGTTATTAGAGACACAAAATCATAACAGAAAACAATTACATACATGTAAGCAGTGCCAATGTACTTAAGGTATTCCAACCGTAATAGCAAAAGATACAATGAAATTGAATACATACCTGATATGTACATGTAAGTGATGAATATTCGGCTTATTAAGACATAATTCCCATTTATTACTATTTGCCTGTAAGAGTGGGTTGTGTTCGAACTTATGACCTTGTATTTTGCTTAAGTTATTTTATTTAATTTCTAATTAATTAAAAAATATCAACTTTTGAAATTTTATCCGGATTTTTTTTTTTTCAGTTTTGATTCTTTTTCTAATTTTCATTTTCAATGCATTGTTCAACCCCAGTATACATGTACGTATTTATTGACATTCTGAATCATTTTATTAAATATTTCATTTAAAGAAAACACTTTACCGCATAGACTTCAATGCAATCTTTTTTAATTAACTACTGCTTAGTTAATGATTTTTTTGAAAATTTCTTACGGACAATGCTTTTCTACTATAAAATGCTTTAATTTAATACCGGTCTGTAGAGTATTATTTACTTGAAGGACATTTAAGGATAGAGATTTTGAATCTGATAGGGATGGAAATCCTTAAGCTTAATTCTACAGAAATGTATTAACATGACTAAGGCCTAATCATTTAATGCTTGAAAGCGACATCGGGCAAAAAATGGAAAGAAAAACTAAATGTCAATGGTCTGTTTGTATATGCTTTAACAACCCTCTCAAGAATTTATCACTCATATGGATGCCACCACTAGCTGGTGAAGAGCTGTCTAGTTTGTCCAATACTCGGCACTTAGAGTCATTGAGAAGGGGGTGATCTTTTTTGTGCAAACAGTAGCGGTACGGCGATTTATACAGTCTCTACGTCCCACAGTTGGTTTTAAACCCACAAGGTAAAGATCAACTCCTTACTTTGCCACTATAGAGCAGACGCTCTATCCACTGTGCCACGTGGGCGACACTAAACGTCTAATGGAAAATCCCAAAAGGGAGGGCATGGTCTTCCGTAAGAGATCTCAACATAATTGTAAGTTACAAATCAACTGTCATATTTTAGAAGAAAAATTTTTTTGGTAAAGCTACACAAAAACAAATCAAAGTAAAACTTTAATTTGTTGTACACAAAAATATAGAATTAAGTTCTTACGGTGATGTTTTCGGAGACATGGAGCATTGGTGGAGAGACATTAAGGATTTCGACACATCTGTTTTCTTGCTTTGTACCGTTAACCCATCGAATGTGTGTAGGGTTGTAGCAATCGCTTTTTAATGAGCATCTGCAAGTAAGGAAAGAAATAATATCATATTATAATATATAATCATTTATAATCATAATATAATCATTTATAAACAAATTCGACTATGAATGCTTATTTATGTAGGACTCTTAAGTGCAATGGAACTCCAAACTCCGACGGTCACGCCAAAGTCCGATGATCTTCACCAAACCCCGATGGTTTGACACGCGAAACCCTGATGCTGGAAAACAATTAAAGAACAAGGTTCACTTTTGCCTTATTTTGCCCTTTGCATTTCTGTAAAACTGAAACTGCATTGTTTTAGATAACAATTAATTAAATATCACTTAGGACTTTAAAGACTGCGTATCTATCAAAAAATTTTCTGGCTAGTCAATGCATTATGTCCTCACGAAATGCGTCAATTTCCTAAAATTCTGAAAAAGTCTACAAAACAGTCAATCTTAAAGGTATTTTTCGATATTTAATATAGAGCGCAACCTCTGATCTAAAATGAGCAACTACTAAATAGTAGAACTGTTTGGGGGGATTTAAAGTCATGTTCTATTTTTTTAAATTAGAGAGTGTGTTGATATCATTTTTCTTCACAGAAAGTACTCAATTATACCCGTTTACATTAAAATTCAAGAACACCATAGAGCCAGTTCTCCAAGATCTAGTACCGATCACGGTAGCTCGGTCGGTAGAGCGCTCGCTCCGTGATCGGGAGGTCGTGAGTTCGTATCTCGGCCGCGACTGACCTAGTCGTTAAAATGGGTAGCAACTGTTCCTTCGCCATGCGCTCGGCACTTTGAAGTGAAAGTTGCGGGTCCTTCGGATGAGACCTTAAAAACCGAGGCCCCGTGTCAGCTGCAGGCGCTGGCACGATAAAGATGCCTCACTGCTCAATGGCCCTGAGTGCAGAGTATAGGGGGAAATTTGCAGCTCTCCACCAGCGAGTGATGAGTGAAAAATTCTCGAGAGGGACGTTAAATAATATACAATCAATCAATCAATCCAAGATCTAGATTTTTAGGAAAAAAATTTAAGGGAAATGTACTAAGTCTCTATTTTATTTTAATGGCTTAAAATAGAAAATCAAGTGTAATCGATCAATTTGTATAATTATCTGCAGGGCCATTTTATGCATAAATTGAACTGAGAGCTTATATAACGTCATAGTACTAATGCACCAGACTACAATGCAGCACCATGACAAGGATTTATACAAGTATTAATAATTATCATTTCCCGAAAACTAATTCTTATGTCTCGGATAATTTCCAAGTGTGTAGGCCTAGCAACTCTATATAGATATCTACATGTAGATATGTTATGCGGGTGCGATACGTCAACCCTAATAACTCGACCTGTGTGCAAGAAGTAACCCTTAATCAAAGCAATTCAAAAGACTAAACCTAATCATTTGAGTGGTGTGCGAGGACTCATCCTAATATCTCGGAAACATGTAAACAATACGAAAAATAAATAAAAGCGCATGCAAGGATCAATACATAAATGATGGCATTTGATTGCAGGAAAACGATGTCAAGGATTGATGTTGAATTATTGTGACGTCATAAACGTCGATTGTTTCTCCAATTCATCGGACTTTGGCGTGTCAGACAATCGCACCCTAGCGCAGCGCGTCTAATATAGGAAACGGGCCATCGGGCTTTGGCGTGACGAACGGACTTTGGCATCCGTACCGACAACAAACCATAGGGATTTGGCGCAGACCATCAGTGTTTGGCGACACCATCGGGCTTTCGCGTCACTACCGGACTTTGGAGTCTTACATATACATATTATATGATATATATATATATATATATATATATATATATATATATATATATATATATATATATATATATATATATATATATATATATATATATATATATATAAGCTTCTCATTGCAAATACAAAGGTTTAATCATAAAATGAAAATAATTAAAGATCACCTCAAAGATCTCCATATTCCATACGTTGTGCACATTTCATAAAAATAACAGCAAACTAAATAATTTTGTACAGACCTGTGGTCTAGAACACACCATCCGCAATATGGGTCATTACTTGACAGACAATCTTTACACATGGCGTACAGGGAACAATTCTGCACCGGAATCTTGGCCACCTGGAAATGATTTACTGTTCTCTATTTTTCTATCAAAAATGAATAGCTGAGATTATGCGTGTACATACAGTAGTTGGGAATTATAAAATTTGTTTTGTTAAAATAGTATCTTATTGTAGAGATACACTGTTTACCTTGCACAAAAAATAATTTTTTTTAAAATTTGAATATTGGCTATTGTAGTGTATTGATAGAATGCTAAGGGAAGTAACTTTGAATGTGTGTTGTGTGTTAGAGTTTGTGTGCAAGAGGTGTGTTTTTTAGTGGTGTGGGTCATGTGTCAGTGTGCATGGGTAGTGCGTGCGTGGACGTCAGGGTGGAAGCCTTCTATTATAAATACATGTAATAATCTTTGTAAACAGGATAGGATTTGAGTATCCCTCAACTGTATTGCTATAAAGATTGAAAACTATATCAATATCTTGTTTCCAAAGCTGATATTTTTTCTGCAAGTCGCTTAAAATAAACAGTTTCCTTGTAATTACATTTGTAATATAATTAAAGCATGATAACTGTCAATGAGCAATCCATTCTCACTTTTCTGTCACTCATGGCGTAAAGAAACATCTGAGAATTGTCAAACGCCATATCTTGATTTATAGCATGACCCTCGTCCACTACAATGGCGGAATCATACAACTCTGCTTTGCTGGACGTTTTCAGAACCACCTACCAAAAGTAAGACGAAATCGCAGCTAGATTAAAAATCGATTATGACATCACGGTGAAAATGTACAAATGTATCTCAGCAGATGAAAAATAATTTTCTTTTTCATACACTCTTACATACTGTGATTTCTCATAATTATTGTAAACATAAACTTATGTGAAACTTATCTTCTCATTAAAACACTATTTGAATGTAAAATTAAAGCCAACTTGGTCTCGCTGTACTGACAGATATGATGTCATAGACTAGTTTGACACGCAGTTTCTCTATACTTGAGACGCAGCTCTAGCTATTATCATTGCAACTTGAAAATAGGTAAATTAAAACTAAAAATAGCGTGATATGACTAAAATTGAGTCATATTTTTAATGCATTACTCAATATTTCACAGTATCATTTAATTGATATCGAGTAGGTCTTTTATAAAGTTGCAGTCATGCACTTTTATACATAAACGTACTGCAATCAAAGGCACAACCCATAGAAAATCTCAAAAGTTCAACGATATCCGCTAATAACTATACATTATGATATTTTAAACACATGTAGCTACTGTCCGTACTATTTTGAAAAGTGTTAGTAGCAAGATGTGCTCTGTTGGTTTTTTTTCGAAATGTTACATTTTTTATTTCAATGCTTTGGTCATCGTCGGAAACCCACGGTCGGTCTCAAGAAGCGAGACCGACCGTGGGTTTCCGACGATGATGGAAGCCCTAACCCTAACCCCGTTTATAAGTTATGGCCAAGGTTAAAATTTTTAAAAAGAAGGTCAAACTCTTAGGTCAAGGTCAAAGGGTGAAAGTTCTTGTTATCAAATGGAAGGTCTTGTCATAAGGATTAAGTATGTGACGTATGAACGCACTAGCCGCAACCCTTTAAAAGTTATGGTCAAGGTTTGCCTTTTTAAAGTAGGTCAAACTCAAGGGTCAAGGTCAAAGGGTCAAAATGCTTGGTATCCATGAAGGGTCTTCTCACAAGGATTACATATATAAAGTATAAAAGCCCTGTCCCTTACCGTTCAAAAGTTATGCCCAAGGTTACATGTAAAGTTTTTTCACAGGTACGGAAATCTACGAAGTCAAGGTCAAAGGGTCAAAGTTGTTGGTATCCAATGAAAGGTCTTTCAACAAAAAATACATATATGAAGTATAAATGTCCTGGTATCCACTGTTTAAAAGATATGGTTAAAATAAAAGTTTAAAATATTTATGTAAAAGTGGTTCAAACTGCAAGGTCAAGGTCAAAAGGTTAAATTTGGTGGTACCCATAGAAAAGTCTTAACAAAATAAATACACATATGTTATATTAAAGTCATGCCTCCACTGAATCAAAAGTTATGGGAAAGGTTAAAGTTTTTGCAGACAGACAGAGAGACAGACAGACAGACGGACACGACAAAAACTATATATCCCCAAAACTTTGTTTACGGGGGCATAAAAACACTTTACTACAATGTCACCATGTGACGTCTATGAAAAGAAAAATATGCATTAATACAGGTTTATTTTGAGAGAGTAATTTTCAGGTTTGCATTTGTTTACGATAATAACTACATCAAAGAAGAGTGTGCAATCAAAGCAAATACATTGTATTATTAAACAACGTTATCGTTTGCAAAACAATACATATTTTATTAGCCATTGTAATAATAAGACACTACATACTGTATCAATAATTAACTTAAAAATAATAATAATAAAAAAATTAATAAATTCCAGACATCTGTTATGCAATTTTAATAAGCAAAACGTATTTGTCTATATTTTTTTAAAACGGATTACGATGAAAAAATGTTCAAATCTTTCGGTTTACTTTAAAAACAAGTGTGTGTTACCTTATTGATATGTCCATTGGAGGTACCAAGAAAAGCTACAGTGTGCTCTCCAGTGAAAGTGACAGCCAAAGATTCCGGATTGTCTTCTTTAGCTGGAAACTGGATGACCGGGTTTGAAACGACTGGAGTTTTCCCATCAATTATCAAATTCAGAGAACCTGAGCACAGCAACTCATCATCAGTGAATAAAGACTAAAATTGAAAACAAACAACATTAATATAAAGGCCAGTACAGAATCTGGTACCTTTGTGTCATAAATATGTTTTACTGACTATAGATGATGAGATCTAAATTATAATTATATTGTTTGTAAAAAGACTTGAGCTCATTACTAATAATTTTGCTTATGTACAATTATATCGACGTTTTGTCCGGTATATGCTTATTACGTTCCACAAGTTATTCGACTTTCAAAGTATGTTGACCTTTTCATTTTTAAGGTAATTCCACCCTCATACGATGTCATAGGTTTTTGCAAAAACTGTAATTAGTTTACATTCATACTTAATAGAACGATATCTCTTGGAAGAATGCTTTACAATAGGTGCAATGATAAATATTGTAAGTTTTAGAATTTACAAAATGCATTTTTTTCTATATCTAATCAATTATTTAATCTTTAAAAAATGTTGACTAGGGCAATAACTCCTTCTAGGTCTCTTCATTCAGGCATTTGCTTTATTGTAAAATAGTTTCCCTGATATTCACAATTCAAAAGTATCTTTAAGGTAGGAAATATTTTTGAACATTCAGCATCAGAATTATACATTTTAACTAGTTTTTACATATTTTTCATAATACTGTTTACAGAAAATGTGCGACTTTTTACGTTGACATACACTTCTTTTTAATTATGTTTTGCATCTTAAATAATATGGTGACCTATACATTTTTTGTAATAATTGGAAAATTTAAAGTATATTAAATGAAAATGAATGCAGTTTTTGTACTTTGAACCTATAAAATTGGAAGGGGGAAAATACCTTAACCTAAACAAGCTAATTATATATACTTTAGTGTTACAAGGAATTTAAAAGCTTGTTTAGAGTCAATATTTCAAAAACCATCTAGTCTATATTATGTCTTTTTCAACAAAACGAACCTTTCATTGCATTCATTTTTGGCTTATATATTCCATAACAAGGAAGAAGTCTTCCTTGCAATGTTTGTCTATCAAATGTTTCGTCTTCCAGAAAACATTCGGGCGCAGGTCAGGTTAGACCGTTCAACAGAAGATGCTTACTACTGTTTCTAGACACACGATCCTACCTCTGGAAGTTATGAGGGTTCGTGTTTTGACTCTGTTAACAGATTTGAATTTGACATGTTTATAGATACAATGACATCGCTCTCTGTTCGTAATCTTCATTTTTGTTCGAAGAAAAAGGAAAACACATCACTTGTGTAATATTTGCGAGGATATGATAGCATTGACTGACTGTGAAAGAATTCATACGTTTATAATACCATGACTTTTAATAATGAAAATTGTTAAGTCTGACAAAATTTTAAATTCTGAGTTATGTCCAAGACACGATGTAGTTACGATATCGACACATTACGTTTTACATTTATTATTTTACTATAATATTCCTCTATTCTTGTGTGTTTATTAAAGTACTTCCTGTTTTAAGAATATTTCCCTGCTGTCAATATCCACGATATCGTGCCGTTATCGAATCAGGAGTGTTCAAAGAATTATGGTTTCCATCTTAAATATTGTGTTTTTAAAATGGGTTACTTAAAACTATCCTTTATAAACTTTCCCTGTAGTGTCGATAACGTACATGAACATGTAGATATCGATGAGATCGCTTTGATATCGAACCATGTTGTCCAACCTTTTGTACATACCACCCGAGTTACTTTGTATGTTTGTTTATGCTGAATTACTTTACAAGTACGAAGATTATACCTGCCATCAATATCGTTGATATCGACGATATCGTATCGATATCGAATCATGATTATTAAAACATATTTAACGACAGTCGCCCTAACCAAACTTTTTCTTTAAACATAAAAACACAAAGGCCACGGTGCTTTCTGCGAACTGTATCAGGGTACTGTTCACAGCAATCCAAAGATTATATTTTCCGCACGACATATTTTATTTCAACAACAATAAATCCTTCAAAAATGCCTTATCTCATAAATAAAATAGATTGAAAAGTATTTACCCCCAAGAATTAGCATGATGTAATTTCAGCTAGACTAATCTGTTTTGTGTCAATCACATGTAAGATTCATAAGCCAATTTGTAATATATATTTAGATTAACAGCCAGCTTGATAACGGACAACAAAGCACCGGTGTACTATACAGGAACACAGGGCTAGTGTCTTTTATGCATATTTAAAAATGAGTAGAAATAATTTTGAACAACAAAATTAAAATGATCTATTTATCGAATGAAATTTCAATCGGGGTGTAAAAAAAATGAGAACCAAAAAAAAAAAAGATAAAACTAGATGCTGTCATGAGACAGTAATACCCGCACCAAGGTGTTTGCCTCAAAATACACAATCCTACGGGCGGCTTTCCAAGGAAAAAGTCAAAATAATTCTATATAATTCAGGCACGTAGCATCGTTTTTGAAAGTGGGGGGGGGGGCAACCTGATAAAATTTTTTTTACTTACCTAAAAAAATTAACAAGCAAAAAAAAAATGAAAAGGGGGGGGGGGGTAGTGGCCACCTTTTTTTCAAGGCAAATTACTTTCACTTCCATTTTTTTCCCCATATTTCCTTGCTATGTAGATATTGTGGTAAAAAGTGGGGGGGGGGGCAACCATCTTTTCAATGGACATTTTCTTATAGTAAAGGTAATGTTGGGGAAAAAAGTTGGGGGCCAAGCCTCCCCTGCCCCCCCCCTCCCCCGGTTGCTACGTGCCTGTAATTTACATGTATTCATCAAATTGAATATGAAATTCTCACTGTGACCTATAACTCAGAACCTCTTATATTTATTTTACATGCTTAATTCATTATATACCAGTTTGAATTCTATTAATGATGTAAATTAGATTTTGATAAATGTTTTGCTCTTAATAGGACCTATTTAAATTTACTAATCCCCCCCTCGACACCACAATCACACAGCACATACGTTTTGGAATAGGCTAGATGGAACAGTTTTGTTAAAACATTGTTTGTTATGAATTAATTTAAAATTTTTTCTTGTACTATACATGTTAACATATAAATTTCTACATCACATCACGTTGCGTCACCCATTCTCATATTTTTAGATTAAACTCCATTCGGTACACCTCGGCCGATTCCCACTTCATCTGATAAGGTGACGGAATCGACCAATCGGAGTTCCTCGGATGACTCGTACCTCTCACATAACCTCGGACGTCAAAGGTGATCTACCATCTTGCTGATTCAGTCATGTGATCTTATTTGAATTTCATTCAAATATTATACTTTTGAAATCCGACTTACTTTGATGCACGCCCAACACAGTGTTTTTGCTTTCAAAGAATACTAACATTTGGTTGTAATAAACATGAGGAATTACACTAATAAAGAAACTTTTTCTAGGAACTGTAGGCAGAGCGAAATATGAAATGAGTGACAAGGCAGTTTCCGGCGGAGAAATGTAGCGATCTGTTGCGTGTTCCTCCACCTATCACATCCGAGGTTTGAATGGAGCGAAGCGGAGTCAGCCGAGGATTGCCGATTGGGAATCGACGGCACGAAGGTTTTCCGAATGGAATAGCATGAGAACATGCTGCAGTCTGGTGTGCATATTGGATTAATTCATTTTGTGTTATAATTGGATTTATATTTCATGAAGTTGACAAGACCTATGGAGGTCGGTAAGTACAAGTTTAAGTATAGTGGGGGGTAAAATAAACCCAAACGATTAGGTTAAAGTTCAAAAAGGGTCAAAGATCATCGCATGCCACACTAGACGAATTTCATATTGTGAAGTTATCTCCCGTTGTCGATGTGACATTCAGTTACTGCCAATACTGGTGCGGATCCAGAAATTTTTTTCGGGAGTAGGGAGGGGAGTTCACATCTCAGTCAAAAAATTCCAGCCCAGAATTTCCTGACAAGCAGGAGAAAAAAAACTCATAAACTGAAAACAAATAAACAAAATAAAAACAATGATAGTGGGGTCAATGTTTTCTAAGTTAGGGGAAGGCACAGGGGCCGGTAACATACTGTTTTTGATTTTACGTAATCACTATATGTTAGGGATGGCAATCGATTACAGAATTGCTAATCGGTTAACCGCAAGACGTTCCGACCGATTAACCGGTTAAACGTATCAAAATACGCATTTTCGTAAAGTACATAACTATTTTTTCCTAGTATGTAGATCTATTCATATATAAAAGAAGCCTGATAAAGTCTGGATGTAAAATTATTGTATTTGTCTTCATTCTTGTTTTTTAAAATAAAACATATGCTTATATATTTTATTTTAATTAAATATAGATTGGGGAAAAATTTAATGAAAGCACGCACGAATCATGTAGAATAAATCACTGATATTTTTCCAATTCAGATTTCACATACGTTTATTCTGCGTTGCCACCATAATTAAAAAGTTTTGAGTCTGAAATACATCACTTAATTTACAAAGTTTGTTTAGACAGTAATTTATTCTATTTCAGTTCTTTATTCCGTGGGACGTACATCCCATAAGCATCATAAGTACAACATTGTATTTATCAATTACATACATAGTACAATAACATGTTATAAACTTACCAACTAGTAATACATACATTTTATTATATAGCTAATTGATTTAAACATTCCATTCGTAATTTATTAGCATGATATATATATTTCCCTAACTGATTTACATCTTTCGTATTTGTACTACAGAATAATTGTATTAACTTGAAGACACTTGGTCTTCGGGAGTAGTAATGTTTGATGAACTTGTTTCTTAAATCGTGAAAAACTGGACAAATGAATAAAAAATGAAATTCGTCTTCAATATCATTTAAATTACACAGAACACATTTCCTATCACTCCTTATTAAGTTCTCGTATCTTCCAGTTTCAATCTTTAAATTATGTGCTGAAAGTCTGAGACATGAAATTGCTTTTCTATATTTTACATGGATGGGTTTCTTTAAATAACCTTGTAAACAAAAATAACCAACTAAATGCTTATATAACATACACTTTGGTGACTTACATATATCAGATATAGCCTTCTGTTTAAAAACGTCACACATTCTATTGTATGTTATGTCTAATAAAATGCTATCTTTTTGATTACTATGAAACAAGTCAGCTAAACCTAGAGTGTACATTTCATTTTTTATACTCATAACCCAGGGATCTTTATTCTCTACCATATCTTGATAACATGCACTCAAAATACAATTATTACTTTTTCTTAATTTTAACCAATATTTTAATATTCTGCGCTTTCTGTATATATCTAGTGGTACTATAGATAACTGCAAAACCAAACATACTTATTCGAAATTCCCATCGGTTATATAATCATCATTAAAGAAATACAGGACAGTCAGGGTAACGACATTGTGTTTTAACAGTAATTAACACTTAAAATCTTCAAACACAATATGACCAATTACCCTACAATCTCAATCCGGAGAACGATAATTACATCCAATTTAGATTGGATATGTGAAAACGCCGACTTATCAACGTTTATCCAAATATTTCTTTTTTTCAAAAATGGACTAATTCTGACAAAATTATGTTCAAAAGTATATAAATTTTTATTTTTTCCGACTAACCGATTACAGATTTTCTAACCGATTGCCATCGTTCCGACCGAGTAATCGGTTAACCGGTTACAAATTGCCATCCCTACTATATGTATACAAAAAGAGAAAGGGAAACAATGTCAGCTTGAATTTACACAGGGTCGATCTCAGAAATGACTCGGTGTTTTCAATAAAATACCTTGCAGTTAGTGAAATAACGTCTGGGGTCATTCAGTAATAATCACTCTTTAATAAAAATACCATTGCGGTCATTTAAGAATCGTGGAAGTCGTGTTTTGCAGATCCAATATCCTGTCATGCCAGTGATGTAGTTTAAGTCGTCCACTAAATTCGCTAAACATTGCATCCAATATTTAACGCGAGATATGATTGGTCAATGGTGCTTTTCTAGAACAGATCTGACCAATCACGCTCCGCCTTTTACCAATCTTGGGTTTTTCCAAAATGTCGTCTGTTCTGGGCTCGAGCCTCTCTGTGAACGAAAAAGCTACCGTATTTATTCAAATCGGAGATACTGTACCTTTTGATTGCAATTAACAAAAGAAAAAGATGATTTTCGTAAACGCTGGATCCTTACTTTGTGTTTTCCATCTCCGGAAAGACTTCAAAACTGGAGAAAATGTGCGAATTTTGCCTCGTTTTAGTGGACGACTTAAAGTACATCGACTCGCACAACGGGATATCGAGTTAGTATTACCCAACTTAAACGCTATAAAAAGTAACGAGGTTTCTGTTTTACTAAAGCATATTTATTGTAGTATGATTTCTAGTTATAATTTAATTGGCTACATTCTTTTTTCTATGAGATACGAAATATTTCCGAGATCGACCCTGTGTAAATTCGGGCTGACGTTGTTTCCCTTTCCTTTTTTGTATATATATAGCGATTACGTAAAATCAGAAACAGTATGTTACCGGCCCTTGTGGGGGAAGGATGTCCAAAGTCATTTTTTATTTGCTTCAGTATATAGTCTTGCTTAAATAACAAAGCAAATTCCAGGAGGGGGGTTCCAATCTCCCTACCCACTCCCTGTCCCTGAAATAACAATCTATTTTGTGATTCCAATTGAATAGTATATTTTTTTCCATTTGACTAATCATACATATTTTGTTTCTTGTGTTTATATTATGTCTGTCTATTTGTCTGCAGAAATTATAACCTTGCCCATGAGTTTTAAGTGGGATGGGCTATACAAATGGCTTCCACATTTTATAGGTTTATTTCTTGTGACAATTAAGACCTTTTATTTGGGTACCATTAATTTTTACCTCTGATCGCTTGACCTAGGATACACATTTTTACAAGAAAAATACCAAACTTTAAACTTGGCCTAAATTTTGATCAGTAGGTGCTAGGGCTTTCATGCTTAACATGTGTATTCATTTTGAACTGTCAACAGGTATAAATATTTGACCTTGACCCTAGAGTTTGAACCACTTAAAAAATTAACGTTGGCAATTAACTTTTGAACAGGAAGTACCAGGGATTACTTATTTCACATGTGCATTCCTTGTGACAAGACTTTCTTCTGATACCAACATTTTGAATCCACAGGGGCCGGTAACATACTGTTTCTGATTTTACGTAATCACTATATATATACAAAAAAGGAAAGGGAAACAACGTCAGCCCGAATTTACACAGGGTCGATCTCGGAAATATTTCGTATCTCATAGAAAAAAGAATGGAGCCAATTAAATTATAACTAGAAATCATACTACAATAAATATTCTTTAGTAAAACAGAAACCTCGTTACTTTTTATAGCGTTTAAGTTGGGTAATACTAACTCGATATCCCGTTGTGCGAGTCGATGTACTTTAAGTCGTCCACTAAAACGAGGCAAAATTTGCACATTTTCTCCAGTTTTGAAGTCTTTCCGGAGATGGAAAACACAAAGTAAAGATCCAGCGTTCACGAAAATCATCTTTTTCTTTTGTTAATTGCAATCAAAAGGTACACTATCTCCGATTTGAATAAATACGGTAGCTTTTTCGTTCACAGAGAGGCTCGAGCCCAGAACAGACGACATTTTGGAAAAACCCAAGCTTGGTAAAAGGCGGAGCGTGATTGGTCAGATCTGTTCTAGAAAAGCACCATTGACCAATCACATCTCGCGTTAAATATTGGATGCAATGTTTAGCAAATTTAGTGGACGACTTAAACTACATCACTGGCATGACAGGATATCGGATCTGCAAAACACGACCTACACGATTCTTAAATGACCGCAATGGTATTTTTATTAAAGAGTGATTATTACTGAATGATCCCAGACGTTATTTCACTAACTGCAAGGTATTTTATTGAAAACACGAGTCATTTCCGAGATCGACCCTGTGTAAATTCGAGCTGACATTGTTTCCCTTTCTCTTTTTGTATACATATAGTGATTACGTAAAATCAAAAACAGTATGTTACCGGCCCCTGTGTTTGAACCCTTTGACCTTGACCTTTGAGTTTGACATATATTTGAGAAACTTCAACCTTCGCCATAGGCTTCCATACAGGGACATCAGTGTTTCACAAACACATCTTGTCTTCATTATTATTTGGTGGTGTCTCCATATGAGGGAAAAATTCCCGAGAGAGATGTATTCACAACAAACAAACAAATTACTAAAGAAAATATAAAACATGAATACGTTGGTCATGCATATATACAACTTTTCAAATACTGCAACCATATTGTAACCCTTTCAAAACACTCATTTGAGCTTTTTGGTTTCCTTATCATATAACGTCTGTCGTGACATGTCGTCCATCTGTTTGTCTGAAAACTTTTTACATTTTTAACTTCTCTAGAACCACTGGGCAAATTTTACCCAATTCATATAGAAATATGTACATTTGTATGTCAGACTGTCCTTCTGTCTGAATAAAATTAACCTTGGTCATCACAGTCATATCTACTGAATGAGAAGAGACAAGACATTCATATTAAACTTATGTACTAGTATTTACCTGTGAAAATCTGAGAATGGCATGGTGTTTTTTTTTTTACATATGACCTAGAAGTTTGACCTACTTGCAATAAATTAAATTGTTATAAATTCATCATTTTGAAAGAGAAAACTTAGGGCATTCATATTATAATGCATGTATATTATTACCTGTGATAAGACCTTTCCAAATGAATCATGACTTTTACTCTGTGACCTTGACCTTGAAGCCTAACCTACTTTTCAAAAATGTTGCATTTGCTTATAACTTTTGATTGAGATGAGATATGACTCTCACATTTGACATATACATTAATAACTCATAAAAATTCAAGGTGTTTCCCAGCATGCGATGCTTTTTCACCCCTTGACGTTGATGTTTTACATAATTTTCAAAATGTTTAACTCTCCTAAAAGATGATTAGGCTTCTAAGTAACA